>NC_051451.1:16779899-16781345 GCF_001649575.2 Kryptolebias marmoratus | reverse complement strand
AAAAAAAAAAAAAAAAAAAAAAAAAAAAAAAAAAAAAGAACGAACGAGGGGGCTCCACTCCTAGAAAAGGAAGGAAAAGGGAGAGAAAAGAAGAAGAGGAAAAAAAAAAGCTTGCTGCTTGCTGCTTCTTCCACAAGACAAACACGAGGCAGAGGCTGATCACCAGTGGAGGTGTTCCTTGCACACAGGAGAGGTGGAGAAGGGGGCCCCTCTTTTTCCGCGTCGCGCACGATGGATGGGAACATGCAAAACTAAGCCCTCTTTCCCCGAGGACTGAAATCTTTCCCGGGAGCCAAAACTCTAAAACCCACGGGAGAGGCGCTGTCAGAGTGTGACGCGCGCGGCGGGGCGGGGCCTTGACCATATACGGAGCTCTGACGCTTCCTGTCGGGCATCGGCGCTCCGCTCCTTCCGCGGGTGCAGCGCGAGAACACGCACCCGCTCCACTTTCCCCCTTCTTGCTTAGGCCCCTAGATGTGGTGAGTTTGAATTATTTTTTGTTTGTTTTGTTTTTGTTTTTTGTTTTTTTTTAATAAAATTGAAAATTTCAACCGGGTGCAGTCATCACACACAACGACAAAAAATTGTAATAAAATATGCATCAGAATAATATTAATAATAATAATAATAATAATAATAATAATAAGTCTGGATTCAGAATTTATTGCTGTCGTTTGTAATGATCGCAGGATTTATTCTGTTTTAATGCATCAAAAGTGATCAGCCGCGCTATTTTCATTCGGTTCCGTTTGCTCCAACTTGCAGAGGTTTGTTTGCTCACTG
Organism: Kryptolebias marmoratus; assembly: GCF_001649575.2. Classification (NCBI taxonomy): domain Eukaryota; kingdom Metazoa; phylum Chordata; class Actinopteri; order Cyprinodontiformes; family Rivulidae; genus Kryptolebias; species Kryptolebias marmoratus. The sequence continues at coordinate 16,780,562 of NC_051451.1, read as the reverse complement.
ATGCTCTGGGAAAATACGAGCCAGAAGTCTAACATTTATTTTCTTAATTCCACATTATTTGATATAATTCAATTTTTCCTAACCGTGCTCACAATGCTGCAGGTTAATCCGTAAGCATTAATTAATTCAATGTTTATTCCACGGACTCATATATCTATATTTAAATATATATATATAAAGAGCGAGAGAATAAATAAAATGTATTAAGTTTTAATTGGTGATATTTAACAGCTGATGGGTGGCTTTCAGGTCAAGTTGCTGCGCGCGGAAAAGGAGAATTTGTGCAATTATTGTGCAGAGGATAAAGTCAGATACAAGTTGCTCCTTTCCGCTGGGCTAAATCGGGCCTGTTTAGTGCAGATAAAAATGTAAAAAAAAAATTTTTGGGGGGGGGACTTTACTTGTGCACTTATAACAAATCAGCCCCCGTGAATAAACAAACTTCAACACATCCACGCTCTCTCTCTCTCCCTCTGTGTGTGTGTGTGTGTGTGTGTTCCTTATTTCATGCACGTCCTGTAAAATCAGTAATAATCAGAAACATCTTAATCATTTTTTTTTCTCTCTTTTAAAGGGGCCAACCGCCTTGCCTTGCCTTGCCTTCCATGTCCGACTCAGTCCGAGAGGGACAAGCGAGCAATTCGGTTCATTAGTGGTGAAAAA
>NC_051451.1:16777093-16778381 GCF_001649575.2 Kryptolebias marmoratus | reverse complement strand
CCCCCTTAAATCTAAACGCACGGGATGACTTCCAGGACCTCCCGTCTCGACAGGGGACGAGCCTCCTCCGTGCTGAGGGTGACGTCTTCTTCTTCTTCTTCCTTTTTTTTTCCAGAGTGTGTGTATATATATGTGTGTGTGTGTGAATTTACGGGGCGAGGCCCTCATGATCTCCCTAAATTTGCATGTAAATGGCGACATCAGCCTATGCGCGTGCCAGGGGCCAGCGGGCCTCCCAGATGTCAAGGCAAAGTCAATCAGCCAGGCCGCTGCCCAGCTGTCCATCGATGCACTTTATTGGGACAACACTTTCATTCCGCTCACCTGCATTGTTTCCTAATGGATTGATTGGCGAAAAAAAAAAGGGGGGGGGGGAATCTTATTAGCACCCACCAAGAAAGCGCGCTCGTGGTTTCTATCACTGAGGTTGTTTTTTGGAATGATGATTTCCTCTTTCTTCCTCTTTATTATTATTATTTGTTGAAACATGAATTAAATCCGCCGTTCAGTGAACGCATCACTCCAAATTCTTCCACAGCAAACTTCTCGTTCTCACACTGAAACATTGTCACGTCGTTCGGCATCTTCTTTAAACTAAAACCAAAAGGAAAAAAAAAACGTTTTATTTATTCGTCTAAACCTTTGACTAGTGCTCCTGAAATTGCGACGTGTTGTTTTTTTCCAGGCGGTAGGGGGTAAATTAAATATAAATAAATTAAATCAGTTAATTAAGATAAGAAAGAATGTTTTTTTTTGTTCATCTTTCAAATAAAATAAAATAAAAACGTATGTCCTTGTGCATGTATTCATCTATTTTTCCAAAACTTGCTCCCTAATTTTTTTTTAAGTTTAGAGAATTCTTTGAGCGTTTATTTTTCATTCACGTTTTTTTAATCAAATGAATTTTTTAAAAAATTAAAGACTAATATTGGAAGGTGTGACGCTGTTTTTTTTGTTTTGTTTTGTTTGTTTGTTTTTCTTTTAGGTGGGGGAGGAAAACTTTCGATCCAGAAGTTGTGTGCCTCCGTGCGGGGCCTGCGTGAATTCGATGCAAACATCAGAATTAAAAAAAAAATTAAAAATCAACCTGCGAGCTTAGAATTATTACTGTTTTATACCTAAACATAGCAGTAAAAAAAAAATACACAAATAGGCACGAGTGATGGGATCAATCCCAGGCTGTAGGACCCCCCCTCTCCCCCCTCTCTCCCCCCTCCCGTGTCTCTCTCGTGTCTCTCTCTTGTCTCTCCTGTGTCTCTCTCGTGTCTCTCTCGTGTCTCTCCTCTCG
>NC_051451.1:16760004-16776342 GCF_001649575.2 Kryptolebias marmoratus | reverse complement strand
CCCTCTCTCTCTCTTTCATGCAGACCCCCATCTCGATTGTGTCCATCACTGTTTTGTGGGCCTATCTGAAAGTCCTTATTTAAAAAAAAAAAAAAAAAAAAAAAGTTATCACATTTCTCAGCGTTGATGAAAGTCAGGCAAATTTGATTACATGACTTTTCTTTTTAATAAAAAACCTGCCAAACAGTCTGTGACGCCTTAAGAAAAGGAAAAAAAAACTAATAAAAGGTGCAGAAAATATGACTTCATTTAAAAGTCATTTAAAAAAATCTCATCACAGGTCTGACATGCACGGCCTCTAAAAACGGTAGGAATCCCCCTTTACCCTGCCTGCTTTTTTGATTCCTGTTACTCAAAATCCTCCCACCTGCTGACCTCCGTAAGGAGAATGTTGCCACCTCGCCGCGCCTCCCCCTCGCAAGATTCCAACAAACTCCAAGTTAGTCCCATCAAAATGTATATTTTCAACATGTTGCATCAGCGTCTCTAATTTATCCCTTCAGGGGGGGTGGCAGGATTTGATGGCGATCGGGAAGGCGGCTTCGTCTTCCAGCTCGGCTGATGAACTTTGATTTCAGCCCGAGATCATTATGTGCGTGTTGAACCGGGTTACTATTAACGGAGATGTTAATTACGATGTCAGGACCGAAAGGAGTCGAGGTGAGAGCCGCGCAGCAATAACTAAAAATACCCCGTGCCGGCTGCGGAGCACATTGTGATCCTGCAGAGGTGTGTTCCTGACAGGGGACCTCTTTGCTCCGACAAAGATGTGGCAACGCCAGGAAGTAAATGAATCAGAGCACAAGCATTGTTTCATCCGCACATGTCCTGTCCCTTATTTTTCCAACCTCTACTCTTTTGTTTAATTCTCTCTCTCTCCCCCCCCCGTCCACCACCTCCCCATCCACCACACCACACCACACCACCCTCTCCTCACTTTTGGAAGTGCTGCAAATTGTATAATGCCGCTCTTTGTTCTGTCGAGTTGAGCCACATGAATAGCTGTCCTGAGCGCACACAAAAAAAAAAAAAAAAAAACACACTGACAAACTGATCATCTTAAAACAGCAACGCCCTGGTGCTCACTTGGCCTACTTTCCACGGCAGCGCTGGGACGTGAGAAGAGGAATAGAATTCAGGGGAGGATGTTCTTGCACTCTGGGAAACGTTCAGTATGGCAAAGTGTGATGCACATAAACATAGCCCTTGCATTGTCAACCTTAGACCGCGTTTGCCCCAGATAACTAGTCCCCACGTGCTAGACTATTCTCTTTGACTTTGCAATTGAAATCCGGAGAAGATTATGCGAAAGCTAAAAGAGGCAAACTCCAGGGTGGGATTTCAATTGTCAATTCCTGTTGGATTTTAGCGCATTATGACATATAGCACGCCATCTGTTACACTTCCTGCGAGTATAGGTTTACATCTGCACAAGTGGAGTCTATTGATGCGAACATCAGTATAATTAAAACCCGGCTTGGAGAGGACAGCGGGATTCAAGCTAATATTTCCCTCTTAAACTCCTTTTTAACACAGATGTAAGGCTAAGCAAACAGGTCTCTGGGTAACACAACACTAGAGTAAATTAAAAAAGGTGCAGGAAAGTAACCACTCCTAACTTTAGCTAAACAGACTTCCTGAAGCGCTAGATAATCTGGGGCTTCTATGTACACCGCCTAACCAAATGTCGACATCTGTGAGGGTGTGCATAAAGAAAAGCTCCTCTGAGGAACGGGGGATAATAATCTTAGTTCCCTTCACCTTCAGCTTGCCCATAGGGGTTTAAAAAGGGAGATGAAGGAATCCTATGTAAACATGCCAAGTCAAATTTTCACTTGAAACGTGACATAAAGGCAAAGGGCAACCTTGGCGCATCGCTAATGTGCTTCCACGCATGAGCGTTCAGTGCCCCTGGACGTAAACAATTGATGTATTCAGAGCGGGGTTTGAAGGCAGACCCGGCGTGCACACGAGCGTCCTCCTCAGCCGCTGACGACGCCGTTGACGCCGACGTTTGGCGCGCACAGGCGGCGACGAGCCCAAGGAGCTCCGAACTAGGAATCTCTGCGCTCGGTGGCTCCACAAATGTGAGTTTTTGCTCTCTTGAGGAACATACAAAGTTTGAGCATCTGTTCCATCATGTAGCCTTTGTTGGGAAATTAAATATTGAACTGATCTAGTGTACCATGAATGTTTCACTCACATAGTGATTAGACAAACCGAGGAGGCAAGACATCACAGCACTTTACACTCAACTTCAATATACTGTATTTGTTGGTCTTGCCTTTAAGGGTTTTATACACCAGATTGCACTGTTGGTAGAGGGGATGGTTTGCGTCAATTATGCCTAGCAAATTCATATGCACGTCACATCGTGCTCACACAAAACAATCAACTGCATGAGAATTATTGTGTAGTCCAGCTGATGCGGTGCAAGTAAACATAATTGGAAGAAATAAAGTTGAGTTTTGTTTTTATGATTTAATAATAAACTTGGTGGCAAGTGTGTGTGTTTTTTATGCTTTCATGTTATTGTGCATAAAAAGCACTGATTTAAATTGGTTTTCTCGTTGCATCTGGAAATAAAAGACATCTATTTTCCTACTTCCTCATCCCTTCCTGCAAATCAACACACGTCTCAAAGGAGAACCCTTAATCATGTTTTTTTTTCCCCTTTCTTTTTTTTTTTTAACATTAAATTGTGGATTAAAACGAGCTGAGGTAACACGTGAGTCGGAGGAGGAAACGGTATCATCACAGAGATCATGAAATGGTGTCGTGAGTAGCCTTTTGTCCAGGACCATAGGAGAGTTCTGTTGCTAAAAGGAAGGACAAAAGCAGAAGGCGCCACGGGTATAAGGTTCCCCCGAGCGACAATGCTGAAAGTTTCAACTTGCAGCACATGGGTGTAACTTTAACTGGAATAGTGTGGATCAAAGACCCACAAACAAAGTGGGTGGAAATGCTGGAGGAGTGCTCGAGTGAAGGACAGGTTCACTGGAGAGAGAGCGGGAGCGACAATTTATCAAACGCAGAAACCTGGTAATCAAGGCTAATTACTCAGACTGTGTTTTTGTAAATTCGGAGGGCAGCGTGATCCAACTGACAACGCCGTGTTGTAATGATGCAGAGCAAAATTACCTCCACACAACCTGTGCCAAAGCAAGCTCACGAGATACAATCACAAAAAAAAGAAACTATATTAACAATCAGGAGTTGTACATTTGTCACATTCAATAAAGGAGCTCGCGCGCCGGTTTTTCCTTCTGAATCTCAAACACTTCACTCCACGCTTGTGTCTTTGCCTGACATCCTTCAGAAAGAGGGAAAATTATTCAGTTCTGCCTCCTTTTTTTTTTTTTAAATAAGAAACACAGCCTTGAAATTTGTGAGGCTTAAGGCAATTCATCAGGTTAGATCAGTACAACGTGGATATGTAACCTTTACACTGCACTGGAACCTGCACATACAAGTGTTATGAAAGGTCCCTGTGGCACTCTGCTCCTCTGACATGGATTTGAAGACTTGCCACTTTATTAGCTGCTAAGCCCCCACTACTTGTTCTATATAGAGGAGGCCTATGTTATGAGCTAGGATCTCATTGTCTAGCTTTATTAGAGGAAGAGTCGGCAGCACTCTCCCGTCCCCCCTGAGAGAAAAGCCTGACTGTTTGAAGGAAAGCTACAAGTGCAATTTAACCCATCTTATTTACAATATGATCTGTTACAAGGACATCATCACTGCACAGGATTCGCGGCTAATACCACCCTGAAATGTGATTCTTCTTCTGTTTTCATTGATTCGTAAAAGTGTGTTCGGTTTGATGTTTAGCTAAGCCTTCAAAAAAAAAAAAAATGCATGTGCTCAATTGAAAGAAAAAAAAATCTAAATTAAATGATCTACGCTAGTTTGGGATGGTAGTTTTAAATCTATTTAATGTGAAATTTGGTTGATTGAAACTAAGGCGCTTGGTTTCGTTGCGGGTCAGAAACTGTTCAGTAGTTTTTAAGGTTTTCTCCCAACATCGGCTCAGGGAGAAGCAGACTGTGATCATGACTCGTGTCAGCAACGCAGGCCTTTATAATATGGAAATGGTCGACTGGTGCTGAATAATAAGTGTCATAGTGCCATCTAGTGCACGGCTTTGCACACTGAAACACGACTGTCCCTGTGCAGGAAATCGAGTGCACCGTGAGAGAGAAATAAAAAAGGTCAACGAAAGTCAGCGCAAATCTAAATGACCACACTAAAATGGAAAAAAAAAGAAAAGAAGAAGAAGAATTCCACTCACGAGGAGCAACAAACAAGAAGACAAAGGGTTCTGCCGTCCGAGCCAGGTTTTAGACGGCCCCCTCAGTGGTGGCGAGCCTCAAGGATAATCTCCTCCAGAAAGCGAGGCAGCGTTCGAAGGCTGCGCATGCAAATCGCACTCTGCCATCTAAATTACAAAGACGTGCTCAGACCCCGAGTCATCACGAAGGCCTCATCTTTCACTCATCTGGGCCTCCTGGCTGCTCGGTTGCCAGAAGACGCCACAGAAGCAACAGAATGAAAATAAGAATAGAAAGAAGAAGAAGAAAAAAACAAAAAAAAAACCACATGAGCCAAAACAAGAGTCTTGAATAATTGATTGTGTTTGTCTTTGCTGTTTGTGTGTGTGTGTGTGTGTGTGTGTGTGTGAGTAAAGACCGAGGGCCTGGACAGAGCTTCTGCCCCTGAGCAGGGCAGACACATCCACCGGCCAGTGGTTTGTGTTAAAGACTGTCTGATGGGCCGAGTGTGAGGGGGGGAGGGAGGGAGGGCTGTGTTGGTGTCTGTGTGTGTGTGTGTGCTGGGTGTAAATAAAATAATTAATTCACACCGAAATAATTGAGGGCAGTGGCTGTATCTGATTTTTTTTTTTTTCTTTTAAAGAAAGTTCGGTGATGTTGAAACCTGTGTGGCTTCTGTGCTCAGGAACACAATGAAGCAAAGATTTCCAGGATAACAAACGCCTGGTTGTTAAACGGCCCAGGAATAGGTGTGTTGTAAGGTGTTGTTTTTTTTTTTTTTTTTTTAAAAAAAGAAAGAAAGAAAAAAAAAAAGTCAATATACCTTCATTTTGTCTGTGCTGGTAATGAGCCATATTTTCTGGGGAAAATGGCTGCCTTCTCCGGAGGCACCGTGTCTACTGAATGTGGCCCTGATCCTGGATAAAACAGAAGGCTCACCAATCAATCTCTCCAGGTTGCCCACAGCCAGAGAAAGCAGCTGCACCACATGTTTGCCTTGCGCGATAGCGACAAGTGAACATACGGGCAGCACAGTAACCATCCACAAGCAGCCTCTAGCTGTCTTATAATGAATTCCCACAGGGATGGGGAACTATCAGAGTCAGTGGTGTTACTGGAGGCTCGGAATAAAGTCAACACCTCTCCTTATACCTGATGAAGCTACGGCACACACACACAGCCAAAACACTAAACTTGTGAAAATGTGGGAAAAAAAAAAAAAACAGAAAAAAACTCTAAAGCATACAACAATTAAGCAGTGCAGTTTGTTAAATTAAATTTAAATTGGGGATCCATTCAAACATTTTAACTTAACAGATAGTGATGTAAATCATGCAGTCGGGGCAGAGTTTTACTGAAACTGTGATATGTTTCGAAGACGAGCGTTTCAAGAGAGGTAAAAACATAGAATTCAAAAATGGACCGCTTTCTGTTCTGATTTTCTGATTTTACCACCGGCGCAGTAGCCAGGCCTGTTCCTTTTAAATCAAGACGTGTTTCGTTCAGCCAGAGGTGGAAGCTATCAAAACACAAAGCCATATGTGTACGGGGGAAGTCAGAAGTGTCTCGGAGGCTCACGTTCTCAAAACAACAATGGTTCAGCTCAATTTGGGGTGAGCCATCTGCTAAAGTTAACTTCCCACATTTCAAACAAGAGCAGCACAAACGTGGACGTAAGAGAGAAGACGCTGTGGTTAGCTGTGCTTAGCTGTGCTTAAAGACAGGGTTTCCACTCATTACATCCTACAGTTGTTGTTTTTTCCTTCTTCTTCTTTTTATTTCTCTGTTTTTCTGTGTGTGTGAGTCTGTGTGTGTGTGTTTGCGTGCCTAACCTCCAGGCCCCGGCTCTGCTGCATCCCATGGGACGCACTCTGATTGATGAGAAGGATTCGTGTAGCTCGGGAGATACCGGAGAGAAGGGGTTTTTTTTGGTCAAGTTTGGTCCAGGTCTTTTGGGCTGCACTCCTATTTGTTGTCTTGACACCTCCAGGACATTGTGCCGTTACAGAAAACACACAAAACAAAAAATAAATAAAAAAAAAGTAAAGTTACCGCGCAGGCCCCTGCATAATACTTCAAGGTCCTGATCACAGTTACTCAGGAAAAGCTGTAAAAAAGTGCAAAAGTAAAACATTTTGTTAACAGCAAACTTTATTTTTGAGGATTTCCTTTTTGAGCTGCTTTGCTATTTCAAGAGCAAAGCCCAGGCATTAGGCAAACAGAGCACCTTATTTCACTTTTCAGCAGATTTTATACATTAATATGCACATAAATGCTGTGTTTCTATCAGCTAGTGCACTCAAAGGAACAAATGTGCTTATTCTATTTTATCTGCTCAAATATGGCCCAGATATCACATATTCCCACGCTCCATGAGCTTTTTTTTTTTTTTTTCCCCTCATAATTTTTTGGGATGTGACTTTTTTATAGCACAATCAACCCCAATGGGCAATCCTTTTTATTCCCAATTCATGACAGCACTCACTCTACAGAGAGTACTTCACAGGGAGGAATAACTAAAAATGAACAGCGCAGCTCGAACATCTGTTTCTGTGTGTATATATATATTTATATATATATATATATATATATATATTTTACAGCACAATGGTGAGAGTATGCTTGCAAGATAAACACAAAGAATACATTTAGGATGCATTTATTCACAGCGTGACATCTGAAAAGTTTTTTTTAACCGTTAAAAAGAATTCACTACTTGATGGGAAACTAAATAATCGTGGTGAAACGCTTACAGCTGGCAGGCTGAGTAGTCGGTCTTCTCAAGAACAACACATCACAAATCACATTATTGCTCAGACATGTTTTCTTTAGTTTGGTGGTTGTCAAATTCCTTATGTGTGAGGACTTTCTTCTTCTTTTTTTCAACTGCTAAAAATGTTATTTTCGGCACCTGATAAGAAAACACCAAGCCATTACAGGAATACTAACCAAACTCAGCCATGACCTTTTGACTCGACCCATGCTGATCATGATGAATCCTAATGCGTAAGAATCAGGGAGATGAGTTGGACTGCAACAAAGATTATGAGGAAAGAACACATACCTTAAAGAAAAGTTATGTTCAGTAAGAGCACGGTGAAGGGAGGCAGCCAGATTATTAGGAGATCATCAAGGCAGGAAACACCTCCAAGATGAATTTCTTGGCCAGAGCCCAAAGTGCCAAAATCTACTTCGCAGGGACTATCAACAGCAAACCTAATGATGTGTACATCAAAGTAAAATATACCGTAAATGTGCTTAATCAGCTGTAGAGATGTGCAGTCTAAGTCCTACTCTGGTCCTTATCTACAAAATTAAAAAAAGAAAAAAAAAAGATTTGGGGTCAGTTTTCATCCTTGCAAAACAGCCTTAGTAATACGCCGCCATCTTCGGTTTAGTATCACATGTTGGACTAATAAACGTGACAAGGAAGTTTATCACCAGCCATTCTTGTGAAATTTAAGCAGCATGCCAACAAGCCGTGTCATTACCCTTCCAGCAAATAATTAGGTCCCCCTGAAATCCAACTTGACTTAAAATATTTAACTTAAATTTGCATATTCCGATTTTAAAAGCCGCCAGTCAGAAGCACAAACCTTTGCGTTTGGCAGACAATATGAGACACAACCTAATCCAAACTTGTGAAATTGTTGTTCTGTAGTTTGACCACTAGATGTCGCCATTTGATCACCGAATAGAACCAGGAGTACCCCATTCTGTCAAACGTTTTTTTTAAGCGGTACATCTCTTAAAACTGACGCCTAATATTTAATATATTACAAACTATCTGAAATTTATTCTTGGCTTAATTAAGGACATTGAAAATATTTATTTTTAAATCACTCAACCAGTGCTATTAAAATGACATATGAAGAAGGACATTTGCCTTGCGACTACAGTGCCAGAAAAATCAATGTTTTGTTTTTTCTTGGCAATTTCCTTTAAATTATATCCGATTTAACCTGAATTAAATCCCAAGAAGTGTGCAGTGAGTGAAGTGCCTGTGCCTTCCATTGGAGAAAAAGTGGTAAAAAAAAATAAAAATAAAATAAAAACAAAAAAATATCAGACATGAAAATCATGTTAACATGTAAAATAAAGTGAAGCGCGGTAAAGATTGGAAATAAAAAACTTAAGGTTTGTAGAAAGGGATGCACGGGAGGATGGATGGATGGAGCCAGGATGTGGCATGTGTGCATGACGTCATTACTCCATGTACTGTGCGCCATTTTGGAAGGAGAAAAAAAAAATCACGGATAATTTCCGTGGTCTTGACAGATCTGAACCCGAGTCTTCACACTGATTGTGGATGCTTTCCGTTTCCCCCGCGCAAGCCGCATTGTTTGACTGGGCATCCGACGCTGTGTGCAACAAGAGCTGCTAAATGAAGCAATGGCGGGTAAGATAGTTTTTGAAGAGAGAGAGGCAGAGAGGGAGAGGGAGAGAGAGACACACACAGAAGGGGGGGAAAAGGATCCACCTTCTCCCTTCTTGGTGTGTGTGACGGCCTGAATCTGCAAGTTAGCCAAGCCGACGCTATCTCTGCGGAGCTAAGTTGTCAAACTGTGTCACTGTCAGGTCATGTCGTCGCGGTGGCGGTGGTGCCGGAGGTGGTGGAGGACGTGGGGGTGGTTGAGGAGGGGGGGGAGAGAAAGGCCGAACCCGAGCCGAACTAACGCTGTGCTCTCTCCGCAGGAGTTGCAGGAGGAAACGATTTCCAGTGGTGTTTCTCCCAAGTGAAAGGAGCGATAGATGAGGATGTTGCGGAAGGTACGTGGCTAACGCTAGCTCGGCGGCTAAAGCTACACCGCCTGGCTGATGGGGATGGGGATGGCGGTGCTCTGTGGCTTTCACGGGTTGGGAGCCGTACGTGGATGCGCGGGAGAGGGGTGGTGGGGGGCGGCAGGTTTTGGTGAAAGACGGGGCCGTCGTGTTTGGTGGGAGTCTTTTTATTTTTATTTTTTTCGCGGACCCGTTGCGCAAACGCCCTCACGGTGTAGGTTAGCTGCATGCTAGGTGGTAGCTAAACTATTAAAGGGGGAGCGAGTGTGGCCATGACGTCAGTCTGCTACGTCCATAAATCGTGTCGTGACATCATGGCTTGTTTTCATTCAGACATGTCGCGCCTAATAAGCTACGAAGGCCAGGCGTCCTGTGTTAAGCGTTCATACCCACTGCAGGTACACGATATTGCCAAAAGTATTCACTCGCGTCCGTTCACACGTATATGACCCCCATTAATAATCCATAAAGGTTTAATATGATGTTGGCCCACCCTTTTGCACCTAAAACAGCTTCAGCTCTTCTGGGAAGGCTTTCCACAATGTTTGGGAGTGTTTATGGGAATTTTTGACCCTTCTTCAGAAGCACATTTGTGTGGTCAGACACTGATGTTGGACAGAAGGCCCGGCTCGCAGTCTCTGCTCTAATTCATCCCAAAGGTGTTCTGTCAGGCTGAGGTCAGGACTCTGTGCAGGCCAGTCAGGTTTTCCCACACTAAACATGCTCATCCATGTCTTTATGGACCTTGCTTTGTGCCCTGGTGCTCAGTCATGTTGGAACAGGAATGGAGCCGTCCCCAAACTGCAGCCAAACCCAGACTCGTCCATCGGATTGCCAGACAGAGAAGCGTGATTCGTCCCTCCAGAGGACACGTCTCCACTGCTGTAGAGTCCAGTGGCGACATGCTTTACACCACTGCATCTGACGCTTTACACTTGATGATGTATGGCTTGGATGCAGCTGCTCGGCCATGGAAACCCATATCATGAAGCTCCCTACGCTCTGTTTTTGAGCTGATCTGAAGGCCGCATGAAGATTGGAGGTCTGTAGCTGTCAACTCTGCAGAACGTTGGTGACCTCTGTGATTTTTCGGGGCCTAACACTTCATGGTTGAGTTGCTGTCGTTCCCAATCGCTTCCGCTTTGTTTTAAAACCGCTGACAGCTGACTGGAAATATTTAGCAGCAAGAAAATTTCCCGACTGGACTTACTGCTCAGGTGGCATCCTGTCACTGCACCACGCTGGAGTTCACTGAGCTCCTGAGAGCGACCCGTTCTGTCACCAATGGTTGTAGAAGCAGTCTGCGCACCCAGGTGCTTGATTTTTTTTATACACCTGTGGACGTGGAGGGGATTGGAACACCCAAATTCAATTATTTGGACAGATGAGTGAATACTTTTGCAAATATAGTGTACCTAAAACTCCAGTCCTCCTTGTCGTTTCCAAAAACAACTTCACTAGTCATGCCGGTATGGCAAGCTGTTGTAACATATAATCAATCCACAGTCCTTTCTTACAATGGCTCCTTTTAGATTAATAAATATATTCTTCCACACCAGACTGACATTATTATTGTTTGAACTGAAGCTAAATATGTTTAAAAATATCGTTCTTAAATTTCAGCTTTGCTACTTCTAGGTCTTTTAGTTTTAACTTCTCATTAAGTAGCCTAAATATGTTTTCCTCATTTGTAATTACATTGTTGATAGTAATTACTCCAATTATCGGTGGCTGAAATTGCTTTTAAAAAAATCACTTGCTCTGATTTTGATAAGTAGACTCAAAGCCATGAAGCGTTCTAGATAATCTGAGAAGTGAGTTTCTCTTAGTAGGACTTCTGTTTCAGTTGTTAGGTGTAACGTAGTTGTGGATGTCTGCTGCTGAAAGCCCGACGAACGGGGAAAGTGACCCCACTGATCCAAGGAGAAATAAGAACAAGGAGAAATAAGAACAAGGAGAAACCTGACGTGTTGATTGAGGAAAGGACAAATGGGATTCTGAATAGCAGCGTAATTATTCTTTGTCCATGACATTCTGTGGTTATTCAGTTTAAACTGTGATATTTGCAGTTTCTCCGCAAGATTTAAACATCCCATGCAGCTATACGGGAAAAGTTAACCCGCACTTTGTAAAAGAAAACAAACTAATTGAGCCGGTTAACCAGGAGGTTACACGGACAGAGTAATCTGGTCACGCTGTGTGCAAATTATGTTTGTTTTCTTTTTGCCATCCATGCATAGCAGTTATTTTCAGCATCGTGCTTAAGTTATTTTAGTCAGTCTGGCCTTGTTAACCCTTAAAAGAATGAACAAAATTGATTCTGCTGAGGAAAGTAAACAGAACAATGTATGATGGGGAAAAAAGTCTCATATAACGTCTCAGGTTTGTTATTACAGTTATGCCTAGTTAGTGAGTTATTCCTCGTTGTGAATATATACAGCTTACAATTCCCTCTCAATAAATCTGTCTCTACAGTTAGTTTAGATATTTGACAAGTTAGCTTCCCGTAATCAGAGCAGTGCCGTTCGTCTTCAAAGTGAGCGGTGCATGAGTGCGATGTGTAAAGGGTTGCGTATCGCGCCTGGTGAAAAATATGCGAGAAATGGCGTGTATCTGGTTACGACCTAAACAACGGCGAGTGGGGGGTGAGTCATCGTTTAGCTGTTGATGGGAAATGTAGAGAAACTCTTTGGTTTTTGTTTTTTTACAAAAAAACTACAGCTGCATCTTCCGCAGCAGCGCCTCTGCTCCTTCCTTTAGCAAATGCTGTTCAAACTGGTCGGTACGCAAACCTGTTTTCATGAGCGCAAAGTGAATTATAGCTAGTAAAAAAAAAAAAAAAAAAAGAGTGTTCTCTATATGAAGCATACTCTAGTCCAATGATTCCCAAAGTTGGGGTCGGGACCCCAGTGTGGGTCACTCAGCACCAAGTAGGGGTCCTTAGATAATCTCCAGACATCATCTTACAATAAAAAAAAACTTAGTTTTTATACTTTGTTTGCACCATAATCGTCACAAAAACTTGAAATACAAGTCCATAAACTGATTTTAAAAAATATAATGGATGTTAAGACTGTGTGTGTTGTCATTTTGTCCTTATTTATTAGAGTCATTAGCATTTTTGGAGCCAACAGATGGGGTCACACACCTTTGTCACTGTTATTTTATGGGTCAGAAGCTGAAAAGTTTGGGAAGTCGCAAAAACATTAAGGCTAGTCGAACTGGCGTTGTTGATTGTGTTATGCAAATTCCAGCTAGTCAGATTTGGCTCATAAATAATGCATTTTTCTTCGTCTGTCGTCATTCAGCTGTCACGGCCTGTTAATTTTGGATTCACTGTGTTATCTTTTCCCAGCTGACATAATCTCAACCGTTGAGTTCAACTATTCTGGAGAATTACTTGCAACTGGAGACAAAGGAGGACGAGTAGTGATATTTCAACACGAGCAGGAGGTAGGATTTTGTCCGTGGTGACGGGGACAGAACGAGGTGCATGACGTCAGAAGGGAGCTCCTCACTTCACCTCGCCCTGTGCCGCACAAAAAAAAAAACGTTTCTGCTTGGTGACGCTTGTTCTGTTTTTTTTTTGTTTGTTTGTTTCCATTATCCCCCCTCCCCCGCTGTTTGTTTCAGTCTAAGAATCGTCCACACCTGCGTGGAGAATATAACGTCTATAGCACTTTTCAGAGTCACGAGCCGGAGTTCGACTATTTGAAAAGTTTAGAAATCGAGGAAAAAATTAATAAAATAAGATGGCTACCCCAACAAAATGCTGCTCACTTTCTACTTTCAACAAACGGTAAGAACCCTTGCTTTCGCCCATTGACGTAAGAAACGGAAACTGGCAACACGGGGTTTACCCTTTTTTTTTCCCCTTTTTTTTCGTTGCCAGATAAAACTATCAAATTGTGGAAAATAAGCGAAAGAGATAAACGAGCAGAAGGGTACAACCTGAAAGATGAGGACGGACGACTCCGAGACCCCTTTAGAATCACCTCTTTACGGGTACGTGCAGCCACGAGCGGGATCTGTCGAAGACACAAAGAGCAATTCAAGTTGGCGAAGAATTGAAACGCTTGCTTTTGTCGTGTTTCAGGTACCAGTACTGATGCCAATGGATCTCATGGTAGAAGCAAGCCCTCGGAGGATCTTTGCAAATGCGCACACCTATCACATTAATTCCATTTCTGTAAATAGTGATCATGAAACTTACCTCTCTGCAGATGACCTAAGAATAAATCTATGGCACTTGGAAATCACAGACAGAAGTTTTAGTATCCTTTTTTTTTGTCCTGCTCAGAAAGCAGATATCGACTGTGCGGCTTAGAGCGGCGGTCTCCAATCCTGGTCCTCGAGGGCCACCATCCTGCACGTTTTACTTGTTTCTCTGCTCCAACACACCTGATTTGAATCAGTGTGTCATTAACAGGCTTCTGCAGAACATGAAGAGGTGATTTAACCTCTGAATCAGGTGTATTGGTGCAGGGAAACAAGGAAAACATGCAGGATAGTGGGCCTTCGAGGACCAGGATTGGAGACCACTGGCTTAGAGTGTGCGCCTTTTGCATCTTACTAACCCATGAGATGGTTCCTTTAACAGCGCGTTCCCCCAGATATTGTAGACATCAAGCCCGCCAACATGGAGGAACTGACGGAAGTAATCACAGCTGCTGAGTGCCATCCACACCAATGCAATGTATTCGTGTACAGCAGTAGCAAAGGCACCATCCGCCTGTGTGACATGCGAGCAGCGGCGCTCTGCGATAGGCACTCAAAGTGTGAGTACCTCCACGGCCATTCACTGTTCTTCAAAATAAATATCCTTTCTTAAAATTGAACTATCTAGATTATCCGGTTTGCTTTCTGCAAAGATGAACTGAATACCTGTAAATAATTTGTTTTTTCAGTCTTTGAGGAACCCGAGGATCCGAGCAGCCGGTCCTTCTTCTCAGAGATCATCTCCTCCATCTCGGACGTGAAGTTCAGTCACAGCGGCCGCTACATGATGACGCGTGACTATCTCTCGGTCAAAGTTTGGGACCTCAACATGGAGAACCGGCCAGTGGAGACGTATCAGGTGCAAGAACCGACTCCTGGCTCCTCTCCCGCCGGGACGATAAAGTCTAAAACTCCTCCGACTGTTTCGCGGTGTCGCGCGCCTCGCTCACGGTTTCGTCTTCTTCCAGGTCCACGAATACCTGCGCAGTAAGCTCTGCTCCTTGTATGAAAATGACTGCATCTTTGACAAGTTCGAGTGCTGCTGGAATGGCAGTGACAGGTAAATGTCGGACAGGCTAGCGTTTCGTAGTTCAGCTGTCTTCCATTAATCTGTCGGTCACTTTATTTGTTTAGCTTGGTTTGTTTCCCTGCTTCGTTTTTACGGCGTGCCGGGTCAGATAATCCATTTTTTTATCGTCTCCATCAGTGCCATCATGACCGGCTCCTACAACAACTTCTTCCGAATGTTTGACCGCAACACCCGGCGGGACATCACACTGGAGGCGTCCCGGGAGAGCAGCAAACCGCGGGCCACGCTCAAGCCGCGCAAAGTGTCCACCGGCGGCAAGAGGAAGAAGGACGAGATCAGCGTGGACAGCCTGGACTTCAACAAGAAGATCCTCCACACTGCCTGGCACCCCAAAGATAACGTGATAGCCGTGGCAGCCACCAACAACTTGTACATTTTCCAGGACAAAATCAACTAAAAGATGCGGGGCTCCAGAGGATAGGGCTTTTACCATACCTGTGTAGTTAAGCCTACTACTTGTCTATCTGTATAAGAAGCAGCAGCCTTGTTGTCCTCCTGGTGAAGAATTCGAAAGCACGTGTCTACTTTTTTTGCCACAGGAGGTTGATCCATAGGCCTGTTTTATTTTTTTGAGTATGAGCTTAGGTTGTTTTTTGCCTTTGGCACCAGGGCAATCAACACACCCCCTCCCCCCACCCTGACCCAGAAAGCCCAGTTCGGGTCTAATTGACGGAATGGCACTCCCCAGAGGTCAAACTCTTGAACGTCGGTGTTTGTGTTGACATTTTAAGCCTTCATTTCACGATTTAACAACAGAACTCTTGGAAGTCCGTACAATGACGTCTTGTCAAGGTTGTATCCATCTTTTCCGAGGTTTTTGGGTCCCGTGAAGCACGGATCAATGGCCAATAAGCCCAACTGTAACATTCCCCCCCCCTTCCATTTGGCCTTGTATTCAGGTCAGAGTAACGGTGGAGAAGGCCATGAAGTTTGGAAAGCGGACTCGTTTCTTTTTCCTCCCTTCCCTTCTCTTCTTTTTACCCCCCCCATTTAATACAGTGACATCATTTCACTGACTGTATCTACTCAAGTACACCTTGTCATCCACATAATAAAAGAAACTAAAACTACAGATGTGTTTTTAAATTTAGAAGTACGGTATTAAAACATGTTTATTGCTTTGCATGTTTTTTATGTTGTAGAGAGGTGGAACAAAACAAAACAAAACAAAAAAAAATGAAACAGAAAAAAAAAAAAAAGAGTCCAGTCACACCACTGTCTTTTGAGCAGATCTCGAGCTAATTTTCTCAAGGAAATCCCATTTGGGGCAGAGGGTTTGAGAACCACAGTTGGAAAGCGGAAAATCAATGAGAAGAGATTAAAGTTGACGATGTTTTAGGACGCAGGCTGGGAACTGAAAAGGGCACAAGACGGAAGTCCGGGACAAAGGGAATCTGCAGCCTTAATACCTACTCTTTATCAGCGACGGCTACCAGTTACGTCCCCGAAACGTTTTACGAACCTCATGTGCATTACTTGTAAATCCTGTTTTATAGAAATGACGTCCTCATACTCTGCTGCTACACGTGGCTGTCTACGAAAACACAGAAACGGGGAGGGGGGGTTAAAATTGCACAGCACACATTCAGTTTCATGTGATCATAGAGTGCCTCCAAATCTTGTAATAAGTAGGAAGTAAAGACAGGCCTCATACATGTGCCCTTTTTTTTTTCCTTCTTCTTTTCTTTCCTCCATTTATTAGGGACGCCGCTCCAATTTGAACCGCTTATCACAAATGTGGATCTTTATAGTTGTGAATGCAGAAATGAAAGGTTGACTACACAAAACCATATACTGACAACATTAAACACACATAATAATGCATTGTCCTTGTCCATTGATTCCTAACATGGTGGCAATGTATTCACTTGTTTATTATTTTTGACCAAAGTTCAATAAAATTTTAATTGTGTTCATCTGCATGTTTTCCTTTCCCTTCATTATAACGTCCACCCCCCGGGGGGGGGGGGGGGGGGG
>NC_051451.1:16743873-16759712 GCF_001649575.2 Kryptolebias marmoratus | reverse complement strand
GGGGGGGGGGGGGCTACGGCGAGGAGCGGTGGGGTTGGTCACGGTTCGTGTTCAGAGGCGACAACACAGCAGCGAGAGGGTCTGCAGCTCTCCCTGCTGGCGTGGGGCACTCGGACAAAAAAACTGCACGCCACAACTCCCTCAGTCTTCACAAGGTCCCGGTTTAAGGCTCGCCGAGCTGGTTTTACACCGCCGACACCACCCTCTTTAGCAGATGTGATGGGATGTTAGGCGTTTTCCAATATATATCCTGAAAAGAAAGAAAACAAATATATAACCAAGTAATATGACAGCAACAACTCTTTTTAGCTCTCCTTGAATTCAGCAGTTATTTTTGAAATAGCATTCTACTGGGATACCACTTTTGTAGTGGTATCCCACTTAAGTAGTCTCTCTGATTAAAAGAAAAAAGAATCTGTAATTTTGTTTGCCTTTACCTATTCCATATGAAATATTGGACTTGGGAAAAAAAAAGGCTAAGTTTTCAAAAACCACCCAATAAATCACTTGATCACAACGGTGAACTGCTTCACTAATGCTGTTCTCCAAATTTTTTTTTTAATAAAGAAAAATATGTATAGAAGGGTTTTTTTTTGTTTGTTTTGTTTAACACAAAAAATGTATACAATGTCTCATAAATGAATGGAAAATAAGTTATTTCATATTGTGTTTGGATCACTGATGATAATAAATAACAGCTTAGATCTTTGATAAGAACAAAAATCATCTGTGTGGGAAATAACTTCACGTAAAAGTACAATAACTGTACACAGTCAAATATTATATATATATATTCTTTTTGTTTTGGAGAATCCAGAATATTCCCATGATTAGGAATGAGATCCAGTTGCTTACCCTAAGCCGACGGCGAGTATGTGAGAAATGATTAACGAGGGAAGGAAAAGCTTCAGAAAATCGGCGGAGAGGATGCCTCCCTTCTTCATGACGCTGGTGTTTCTTATGCTGAGAGAGGCCGAGCGCTTGGGGTACTTCAGCAGGAACTCCCTGCAGAGGAGCACATTAATATTTCACTCCTTTCGAATAGATTAAATAGATCAGTGAGCTCCAGTTTAATGTCATGCTAACGCTTCCGCTCACACGGACGCCATTCGAGAGTCTGTAAATGAACACCATGCGTGGAGAAAATGTAAGCTGTCCAATTCGACTATACGTCTCGTTGGCGGCGTGCCTTCACACTATTGACTCTGCCCTAAACATTGAAATAATAGTGTTAACTAAAACAACTCTTTACTTTGGTGGACTGTTCTCAGGTCGGCTGGACCAGTCCCAGATCCAGTCAGCATTTTTCTTCATCAGGTTTTCGACTTCCCGTCTCCTCTCTTGGAAGTCTTCGTCAGACTGAAAAAAAAAAAAAGACAGGTTGTTTTGATAATTAAGCACAGTCAAAACATTCTGCTGTAAAACACTACTTGAAGAATTATCAAGATGGATATTTTCGCATCACAGAAGGAGGAATGCATATCACCCACTGCCTTTCAAGAAAGAGAGTTTTAGCCTGAGATCCTCTTATGTCGAGAAAAGACAGCGATGCACCCGTTTTGGTTAAACCCTAAAAATAACGTTTTGCACAGTTTCATGTGACGTTGCTAGATGTCGTGCTCAGAGTACGTGCTGGGAGTGAGTCTCAGCAACTACCACATCAGATTTTAGCTCAATATCTGTAAACTGGACTGAGTTCTATCCCTGTTTGTGTTGACTAATGTCAATTAGCTGTAGCAGCCATCCTTAATTGGGCTGACTCCAAAGGGTAATTGGCTCTACATCCATTGATCCAAACAATGGTTTACGAGATATTTTGCTAACAGACAGACGTGGTTCACACCAGGATCTAAACATATATCCTGTGCAATGTGTTAGTTCTTAAAAGGTCTGCTGGGGATCAGTCTCAGCTACTATCACACTAAAATGTAGGTCAAGATTAGTAAAACTGACTGAGGCAGCCATCTTGAATTGGGTTGACTCCAAAAAATAATTAGCCACCTATCTGGATCCCAAGATTAATTTCTACAAGTTTCAACAAAATGTGTCCAGTTATTCATGAGATATTTTGGTAACAGAGTGATACAAGAACAAAAAGCACCGTATTAATCTGCCTTTGGGCGGCAGGCGATAAATATCAATGACATCATGCCTGTTGTCATGACGTAAGCTCAAAGGCATAAAAGCAGAGCTTTTTCCACGGCGGAATGCTGTGATCACCGTTGCCTTTCCTGCTGGGACATGTCAAAAGTGTTGTCAGCGAGCTATATATTATGAAAACCCAGGTGCGAACGGGTTCAACGCCGCGTACCTGCGAGCTGTTTCCCTCTGAGCCTCTCCACAGAAGAAGGGGAGTCTGTGATCTCAGCGGGCTGTTGATGAGAAAACACATAAGCCTGTACAATTTCTTGGAGAACAGGCTGTTACACAACAAATGCTGACAAGCACTGTTCTTCCTCTTTCTGTTTTTTTGTTTTTGTTCCCCTCCACACGAACCTGTTGCACTGAGAGCTCCCCTTGGAGCTATTTCTGCCGGACTCGTGTTGTGCTTCCAGCAGCATTTTCTCCACGTCGACCTCCTGGTTGGACGTGGGGATTTGCTCCTGGCTTCCTCGATGACTTGGACCCTGGGAGCCATTCCCGCTGAAATGCAACTCAACCCAGGAGCCTTAAAATAAACACACACAGGAATGCCTGTTGTCATCCTGACCTGGGGCTATTTGTGACGTAGGTCGAATAGAAAGACGTGCTAATGGTAGAACAATAACAAGACGGGCTCGTTAACTTGTCTGCCTTTGTATTTAGCAATTCTGAGTAAATAAATCGATATTTGTAGCTTTAAAAAGTGTAATTTTACAACTAAGGCCTAAAACTGTTTTCATATGTGTCGTTAAAATTTAACCAAGCTGTTTAACCTCCGCTCTTACCTTTTGACACGGTTACGTTAGCTTATTTATTTAATGTTTGTTTTTTGGGATTTTTATTTTATTTTTTTCATTTTTTCGCTATTTTCGTCTCAACTTTACCTTGCAAACTCTCGTCAGACGAAACGTCCCTCTGCAGCGACATTCCTCTGATACGGTTTTTAGAGGGTTTCAGACCTGGATGCGAGGCGAAATGGTGGCGAAACGTCCGCGAGCAGCTGGAGCTTCAACAGCCACAATAACAATGACGCAACATTGTGTTTATCTCAAACAGGATTGGCTCGGGAAAGGAGGGCACGCGCCGCCACGCACAACGGGCCTGCGTGTGACGTCAGAGGGAGCGCGCATGCTCAGACGTGCAGGCCTACTTTCTGAATGTCCCGTCATCCTAAAACACGATATAAATAATATATTACTGTGTTAAACTATTTTTAAGAACTAATTTGATGTCAGCTCGTTTTTCACGTAGATTTGGCCTTGTTGATTGATGCAGTTTCACACATTTGTCTGCAGATGGCAGCAACAGCTCATCGCTATTATCATCTCCCTGTCTAATAGAGAGACAATGCACAATGTTTCTTTATTTAATTATTCTTTCGCATTGCTTTGTACTCATTTTTCATCCCATCACAGTTGATGTTTTCTCCTACGTTGTCTCCTTTTGGTTTTATTAATTTTTTCACATTTATTATTGGTCTTTTCTCATCACTATGTTGTCAAGTTGTTTATGTCTCTAGTATAAAATGCAAAATGTACAGTACATTATTGAACATTTGCCTAAGTTATGTTTCATTTTAACATTTATTATTATTTCTGTCACTAGTGTACTGTAATTTTACATTGCAGCACTTCATTTTGGTTGTCTTGTTTCTGTCTATTTATTGGCAAACATGCAATAAACCAAGCAGACCCTGACCCCCAGAGCCCTTGAACTTGAGGCCTGGTAGACTATCTGCTCAGTTCCTCGGTGCTCTTTTCCCCGTTGTCAACAGACTGGTGGTATTGGAGCATCATGTTGTCTGCCACCCAACGGCAGCAGCCGCTTCCCTCAAGCTGTCTAAATTCTTTACTTCATGCACGCTCGGACAAACACCTGCGAGGGCCTTCCTTAAATTATAAAACCCCAGCAAACATGGCCCTTCTTACAGACCTTTCTACAAACCCTGCTGGAAAAGCTGCCCTCCACCTAAATCTTTTGTTCCTTACATAAGTTTCTTTCGTTTTAGTCATGCTTTGAAAAACATACGTTTTATATATATCCTTTTAAATGTTCGGTGTGTGACTGAATTAATGTTTTTTTTTCACTTTTCCCATTTAGTCATTTTGCAAAACACCTCTGACCATACCATCATCCGTGCTAGGCACCAGTTTACAGCAAACCCTGCACAAAAAAAAAAGAAAATAGATAAATGGATTGACAATAATCAAGTTTTCTAGCTGTATTCAGCCTTTTTAAACAAACAGTTGCACAAGTGGCTCACAACGTGCTGCTGTGACAAAGTAAACAAGCATTTATCGCTCATTTCTTCTTGATTAGGCAAGTCCAAACTTCAGAAGGGGCTAATGTAATTATTTTTCCTCCCATGGAGATTATTGTGGCTGATTGTTCTTCCAAAACTGAATTATTTCAACAACAGTGGGAGCTTATTGTTTTGGCATGCGTTGTCTTTCCAGGAAACAAGTAATGGGGAATGTGCAACGCTTTCAAAATTAAAACCAACAAACAAGAATAGAAAAAAAAAATCCCAAAACTCAAACACGCACACGCGCAGTTAAATTACCCTTGGAGCAGCGTCTTGCCAGATGTTTTTGAAATAATGTTTACTTTATTGTGTAGGATGACTGTTTCAGTGTATATTTTTGATGCAACCCTTACTGTAGAAAACTTAAACAATGAAATATACGAATGAGCTAGTGTAAGCAGGACCAGTTGTCTACTGTATACTGTAAGTAAAAAATAAATAAATCACCATTTTGTTTGCAAAAGCAACAGTCAAAACCATTCAGAAAGTTCCATCATATTATCACAGTTTGCTCCAGGCTTACTCAGCCCCTCATTAACTTAAATTGTTGAAAAAAATAAAATTAAATCAAGAACATTAGGGCTAATTTGGAACCGTTGCTCACAACCTTGATATTTAGATTATTTTATGGTAAATTGAACCTGGAATAATAATTCCCCCCCTTTTTGCATGCTGTCATCATATCATGTTTGCACATCAGATAACCAAACGTTGTCCGTTTTGATCCAACGCTTGTAGTCACCAGGTTTTCATGTTGTTTTATTGTTTATATGAGTTAAGACACCGCTGACACTTTTGCAGTTGATGTGAGAGCCTGTGGAGATGCCTGTGTTTGCAGTTTGCTCCGTCGGTGTGTAGGTGTTTAGTAGTTGACAGCGCACTGATGGATAAATTGCTTTCCACAACAGCTGGCTGATGACGGGAGATAAAGTACGACGGGAGCAAAGAGAAGTTGATGTTTGCTCTGTGAATTGTGCGTGAGGGAGAAAAGGGAGATGCTGGCATCACCCAAGGACATGATCTGTCCTGTGTGTGGTGAGCCGGGGAGGAAGCGTGTGTAAAACATGAGCAGGAAACCAAAGTGGAACTAGGAGATACAATCAGTAGAGACAGGATAAGAGGCCTGCTGAAAAAAAAAAAAACTAATGGTGTCTGGACCAGTTGATTTGCCTGATCTAAGTTCGGCATCCATGATGAGGCTATGAATCCTGAAAGCATGACTGTAATCTGGTCATTTGAGTTTTGACGATGATGTGAAATCAGTGGAAAACCGCAGAGAAATGTCCATTTGTCCTGGTTGATCTTATAAATGAGTAAGGAATATTTTTGGAGTACTTAAGGAAAATGACTTATTTTCATTCAGCAGATGAGAACAGCTGATCAGGAAATCACACCGTCATATTATTGAACTAATGATACTAATGATAATCATTTTACTTTCCCCAAATAAGCTGCAAAGATGAAAAAAAAAAAAAACGGTGAAAAAAAAAAAAATTTTCATCCCAGAGTTTTGGGCTTCGATCATTTTATATTGAGAGATGTGATACTACTGGCATTTATTTCACTACTACTACTGTTGTAGCCATTTGGATTTGCTAAGGTCATTTAGCTGTGGTGGCCATCTTTATTGGGTTGGCTCCAAAAGTGAATCAGTTGTAGATGTGCATCCAGTGATTAATTTCTGAAAGTTTCATTAAAATCTGTCAAGTAGTTCATGACAGATTTTGCTAACAGACTAACAGAGTTGACTCCAAATACTTAGTTAACAGCAAAATACTTTCTGCAATCTCTTAGCGCTCAGGATATGTGTTGGAGAATAATCTAGGGTACTACCAAATAAAGTTTCAAGCCAATATCTGTAAAGATGACTGAATTACAGCCATATTTGTGTTATCTAAAGTCAGTTTTATTTAACAGTACCAGTCCTAGCATACAGGCTCAGCCTTATAAAGCCGCGTTTACTTCAGTGAAGAGTCTGATCTTTTCACAGTAGACTACAATAAAACGACGAACCTAGAGTTAATTCCGTTGAAATATTTTGGTATGTTTTGTCTCATCCATGCTCTGTAGTTTCTTGATTTTCCTCCCAGATCGTTTGTTCCCTGGTGTCTTCTTTTCGGGAGATAATGACCTCCAGTCAAATCTAACAAGAAACATTTGGCAGAAAAGTCCTTAACGATTCAATCAGACATGGATGAGAAAGAAAAAAAAACAAAAAACATTTTGATCTCTGCAAGGAAACTCTTTTGTAATGCTTGCTTAAGATTGTAGAAGTACACGAGAGCGACAGAAACACAGCAAAGCACTGCGGGGTACACTTATATGTAGTTTCTACGTAATCTCCATTGGACCTATTAGAGGATAATATCAATCATAAGATGACTCGAGGCAAATCCATACTTCCTGTTTTTGCACTGAGGAGCTCGGTAACTAAACATCTTCCATTAATGCCATAGGTACTTTTTAGTAACAAGCAATTTTACAGTGGCTAAAATATTCAGATAGACTGAAGAGTACAGTGAAAGTAACACAGACCATGAATGAGAAAAAAAAAAAAAAAGAAAAAAGATCCTCCTGCTGCTTACATCCCTCACGATCTAATTTCATTATCTCGTGCTCTCATCAATTCAAAATGGAGGAAGTTTAATATGTCTCAGTTCGCAGGGAGCATTGTGTTTAATAAATAATGAATGGCCTAACATTAAAATAAAACCACTCCATTCATCACTTGCCCTTATTTAAACTTGTTAGCGTGGTCCTAATGCTTCTGCCAGACTCCCGTTCATCCTGCCTCGTTTGCCTGGGACGCAGACTAACAAAGCTGCTCTTTAACCGTCGGTACGTTCGCCAATTTAAAATGGCCAGAAGGTCGGAGAAAACAAAACAAAAACAAAAACAAAAACAACAACGACTAATTGAGTCATACGCAGTGAAAACTGGTGGAGTGGAGAGGGCTGTGTGAAAGCGGTGGGAACATGTTCCAGGGGACAGCGGGACAAGAAGAGGCGTCGTGGTCGTAAATTGGGACACTCTGTGGCGTTTACAGGAGGAAATCAATCACGGCCGCAGCAGACGGAAAGTGGACTCGTGTGTACAGTACGTACGGCGAAGAGCAGCAAGTGTGACTCAGTGTTTATGGCTGGGGCCAAACATAATTCACACTAATGTGGACAGAGGTTTCGGAACATACACGACTCGATTAAGTCCACATGTCAGTATTTTTGTGGTTCACAATAAACCAGCTACAGTGAGCGCGGCCTTTAGGCAGGAGCGTAATGGGACGTTTGGGCTTTTAATCTGTCTTTTGCTTGAATCCACTTTGCAGTGTCACGTGTGCACGCAGCTGCTCAGTTGTTGCTGCTGACGGGAGAATTGTTGTTTTAATTGTCACCAGCCACCGAAAGGCAACAGCAGACTGTAGTGTTTGTCTGTGTGTCTGTCTGTTAGCAAAATATCTCATGAACAACTGAGCAAATTTAAATGAAACTGGGAGGAAGTAATCGTTGGATGCGTATCCACAAATGATTTCCTTTTGGAGTCAGCCTGATTAAAGATGGCTGCCACAGCCAACTAACATCAAAAAGCACAAAAATAGCTACGACTCAGTCAATTTTAAAGATATTGACCAAAAACTCAGTGCTTAGACAAATTCCTAATATTTAATCTGAGTGCTGAGAGATTACTCAAGAACTTTTAAAATTTTGCTGTTAACTATTTTGAGTCAACTCAGTCCATCTGTTAGCAAAATATCTTATGGACCACTAGATGTATTCTAACAAATCTTTCAGGAAATAATCATTAGATGTACATCTATATCTGATTACCCTTTGGAGACAATCCAGTTAAAGATGGCTGCCGCAGCTAATTGACTTTAGCCAACACAAAATGGCTGTAGTTCAGTCAGTTTTACAAAAACTGAGCTAAAATTTGATGTGGTAGTAGCTGAGAGCCATTACCAACACATACTCTGAGTGTTACAACTTGTGATAAGTTGGCGGGTGATATGCATTCCTTCAAGAAGTGGTAGGCTTTAAATGAAAGGATGCTTTCAGGTATCAATCACAGCAGTTTTGTTTCTACAAAAAAAGTTGTGTGCAATAAATCAAAGCAAGGTTGACATATTTGTCTCAAAAATAAATGCTCAAAAAACCTCCTATAACGTCTCATTGTTCTTACAAAGTAATCAGAAAACAGGCAAAATCATGAAATGACTGCACACTCAAGTAGAACCAGATTTACGATTCTCGATGATGCTTCGCCACAAAACCTCAAATGCATTTTGTCTTTTTTTTTTGTTTGTGGGAATTTTGTCAAAAATGCTCTGGCCTTTTGTTTGCCATCTGTGGTGAGACATGTTATATTTTAGGACTCTGAGAAATCTGACAATCCAAGAGTCCCAGAGTGTGATTCATGGGAATCCCTCTGTTATTTACAGTTTTTATTTTAGGATTAATTAAAAGGTTAAATGTTTGCTAAGACCGTGCGTTCACTTTTTTTTTTTTGTAGGTAGGTAGGTACATTTATTTATATAGCACTTTTCAGCACAAGGCGACTCAAAGTGCTTTGTGCTTGCATCAGACCAACGATGGTTTTCATTTGTAAATACATGTGTCAAACGTACGAAGAGGGGACAGAAAATGGCTGACAGGAACACAAAACGGTGAAAGGTTTGTGGATATTAACCTCACAGTGAAATGTGCAGCAGCCACTCATATAGTTCCATCTCTGCATGACTTCTGTTTGACTCCAGGGGAGGGTTTAATGATATCCTGATATGAGGGGTTATAATTCATGATAAACTGTGTTCAATATTGCCGTGCTGTCCGTGGCTCCCAGGCATAATTTTCTTTCCTCATAATTGTCCTGTTCTCGTCCTTGTTATGAAAGAGCGAGATAGCGAGTGGGAACAACATCCTTTTTTTTTCCTGCTGATTGCTTGCTTGGGATCTAGCAATTGTTCGTAAAACTGTCCCCAAAATGTTATTGCAGTCCGTATTTTGTTGTTTTATTCCTGTTTATGATAGGCCAGCATTGTGGTATAACTCTTAAAAATACACGCACATTTTACAAAGAAGGAAAGATCTTTATTGGACAAAGATAAGACTGTAAATTATTCTCAAAACAGGCCATATTCCATACTCAATTATGTCAACAGCGACGTATTAATACTTATAAAAAAGGGCAGTCTGTTACACATCAGAAGTCCTTCTAGTTCTTTTTTTGTGTGCAATAATGCTAAATAAATGAAGGGATTCGTCATTTAAAATGTGGCAACCAAAACTTTAAAAAGCAGGAAACAACATAAAAATAATAATAATGGTAAAGCAAATGTGATGTTTCTGGTAGCTTTATTTCTCTGTTTTTTTGTTTTTTTAATCCAGGTAATAAGAAAATGATGCAGCATTTATGCAAAAATCGTTAGTAGTTGGCTAAATAATCGCAACACAGTAATTATGTTATAATTGTGACAGGCCTCCTTAGCTTCCATCATGCATCATTTTGACATTTAATTTCCTTTTCTGAGCAACTGCTGCTGCTGTGAATCCATTACTCAGTTTTCTGTATTAATGATCTCTCTCTGGCCAAGCTTATTTACAAACTTTTGACATTTGAGGAGTTTTGCATTATTGCAACACACTAAACCTTTAATACATCTGAACACGTTCTTCCATTACAGCGGCTACCGAGCGTACATTTAACAGTTTAAATTTGCGATTCGGGGTTTTACTTTCCCAAAAAAAGCCATGAGAATTTTTCTTTTTCTTCACTCTTTTGCGAGATGTTCTGTGCCTGTCGCAGCGCTGTTCATTTAAAAGCGTTAAATAAACACAAATTTGACTTAAAATACTGTTGGCGGCCACAAACGTAACACGTTCTTAATGTCACAGTTGCACAACGTCAAACTTTTAACTCACAGGCTGCGTGGTTTTGTTAGATTTAATATAAGAAACCAAACGCTGAATGACTGACAAGTCGGACGGAGATGGGCAGAGTTACTTACAAACCTCCTCTGTGACTTTTGCAGAGGATTTTCTTAAAAGACTTCCTGAAGTCTCTGTTGAATATAGTGTATATTACAGGGTTTAGTGAACTGTTGCAGTAGCCGAACCAGAAGAACATTTTGAACAGCGTCTCTGGGATGCAGCAGGCGTCACACACGGCGGTGAGCGTGTACGTAAAAAAAAAGGGGAACCAGCAGAGGACAAACACTCCCATGACGACAGCCAGGACAAAGGTGAAGCGCCTCTCTCTGTACTGTCTCCCTTTCCACTTGCTCGCCGTCACAGAGGACGCGCCCTCTGTCTTCGGAGAGGTTTCTCCGGGCTTCACCTGCGTCACCTTGGTCGTTCTCGCCGTCTTCTTCCTCCTCAAGGAACACAAGATGGTTTCGTTCTCATCGGAGGAGGAGGGTTCGTCCTCCACATCGAGCCCATTGACCTCTTTAGTGCCTCCTCCTTCTTCCAGCTCGTCTTCTTCTCGGCCCTCCTTTTCTCGGGGCTGCAAAACAAGCTTGGGGTCTTCTGCGTTGCCGTTGCTTTTCTGCCTTTCACCTGGTGGGGCTCTTGTTATTTTCTTCGCGATCTGGTAGATCCGGACGTACACCATGATCATGATGACGCACGGTGCAAAAAAGGAGGCAGTGCTGGAGAATATGATGTACCACTTCTCCTTGTTGATCTTGCACACAGGGCTGTCCTTCTTCCCCTCGTTCTTTTTTATGGTTATAAGCGGAGGGAACGAAATGATGGCCGCCAGTATCCAAACTAAGTAGATGGTGCACTTAATCATGCGAGGCGTCCGTCTCAGGTTGTACTCGACCGCTTTAGTTACAGACCAGTACCTGTCCAGGCTTATGGCGCACAGGTGAACGATGGACGAGGTGCAGAAGAGGACGTCCAGAGCCAGGTGGATTTCACACCACACTTTGCCAAAATACCAGTAGCCCATGAGCTCGTTCGCCAACGAGAACGGCATCACCAAGGTGGAAACCAGGATGTCTGCGCTCGCCAGGGAGACTAGAAACAAGTTCTGGGGGGCTTTCAGGGCTCGGCTTGTGATCACTGCGATCACAACCATGACGTTGCCAAACACGGTCAGCAGGATGAGCATGCCCACCAGGATTGTGAGCATCACCGAGGTCTGCACAGAAAAAGGCTGTTTGCCAGACAAAGTCTCATTCCTGCTGGTGAGATTGAGACAACCCATCAGGACGAGACGTCGCGGTTGGCGAGACGGTCTGACTGGGAGGCTGGAAGCTGCGCCTTCCAGGCTGTTAAGCAAATTCATTCAAGACTGCAGCGTCAGAGAATTAAGTCTTTTCATTTTGCTCACAGGAGGAGATTGTTGGAGAAAATCAGCAGGCTCTTTCTGCCTTGAAAGTAAGACAACACAGACAAACTTAGAAAAATTGGCAAATAATGTTTCTTCACATCAAAGATATGAAGGTATTTTTAAAAAGTTTCTCACGTCATTTAGTTAAAAATGAATTCTTTAAGACAAAAAATTATAAGAATGAGATGAATAAATCTTCACTCACCTACCTTGAAGAGTGCAGTTAAATATTTAAATCCCTGTGAAGACATGGTTTAAAACATACTTGTTGCGGGCAGCTCCGGCCCCGGCAGGTCTTTTCATCTGCTGGAGCTGAAGTGAAGTGTGTGTTTTATGGGCTTGATCAGATGCCGCGGATCTGTGATGCTGCCTCTACTTCTGTGAGAACCAGAATGGGTGGAGTCTATCTGCTGGACATTTAAAAAAAAAAAAAAAAAAAAAAAGAGAGAGAGACTTGGCACTTTGAGGCAGCCGAGCCATTGGCTGATGTTGACGTTAATTTTTTTTAGTTGATTTATAGAAGTAATTTCTGCAGACTATTAGATTACAGTGGTATAACAGTCTGTATGGTCTTGTAGTTCTAGTTCATGAGCTACTAATACGTCTTGATTTAAAAATGGCTCGAAATAATAGTTGCATTTGGAGAGAAGATGAGTTTGTCGCTAACAGCACAAAGGCTCAGGCAGAGAAGTGTATCAACCTGAAATTTCAGACAGATGAATGTTTACTTTTCTTGATAAGGCAAAGTTAATTGCTTGGTTTTTATCAAGCAAATATGACCATAAAAGCTTTTAAAAGTCTTCTTTTGACAATTAATGATGAGCATTAGGCATAAAAGCATGTCCCCCCCACACACTCCCCACTCCCATAGGTCATAATGGGATATTCTTCAGTGTAAGTTCAAATTTAGCATATTTTCTTATTTCTCATATGTTTGGATATTACAGAATTATGTACATTCATGCATTAATTGCAACATTTTTATGCTGGATTCTAGTTTGATTTATGATCTTCAGTAAAATGTTTTGGTATGAATCACAACTTTACTATCAGTTTTTATTATCGCCTGCCACAGAAGGTGAAAGGACAATCATTTTCTTTGTCCGTGTGTGTATGTGTGCATGTGTTCATTTGTCTGTTGGCAATACATCTCATGAAATAGATATACGGCTTGTACAGCGTCGTGTGGGTGAGCGGCTTGCTGAAGTCATCGGTGTGAATCGAGTGGCCCATGGTGGCGGTGGGGTTATGGTATGGGCAGGCGTATGTTATGGACAATGACCACAGGTGCACTTTACTAATGGCATTTTGAATATGCAGAGATACCGTGACAAGATCCCGAGGCCCATTGCTGCGCCTATCATCCACGACCATCACCTTGTGCTGGTACATGATAATGCACGCCCCCATGTTGCAAAGATCTGTACACAATTCCTGGAAGCTGAAAACATCCCAGTTCTCTCACGGCCAGCATACTCACCAGATAAGTCACCCATTGAGCATGTTTGAGATGCTCTGGATCGGCTGCATAGTGTAAAGCAAACATACTGACTGGTTTTCTGATCCTCCAATACAGCAAAAGTGAAGTGCACATTTTCTTCTTCTTCTTCTTCTTTTCTTTTTATGGCAGTTGGCAAACAACTTTTAGGTGCATTACCGCCACCTTCCAGGTTGGAGTATGGATCAGATGCTTATAATCTCCCCATAATACCCGTTCTTCTCAGATAAATAAAAATACTACAAAAGACTACATCCCCTGATGATCTCTGGAACAGTTCTCTAATATCCAGTTTAATCTTATCCCTACTTAATTCTCTGATTAATATCTCTCTTTCCCGTACATATTTGTTACATTCTAGGAAGATATGTTTTACTGTTTCCAATTCTCCACAGTAACTACAAGAACCTGTGCTATGTTTATTAACTATTTTAAGAGTACTATTTAAACCTGTATGTCCAAATCTTATTCTAGATATAATATCTTCTTCCTTCTTACTTCTATTACACTTCCTAAATTCTCCCACTTTTTTTTGGATGCTATAATACGACCTCGCCTTGTCTCCTCTATCCCACTTTTTTTGCCACTTCCCTTTGATATACTCTTTTATAATATTCTTTACCTCATTTTTACTTATCTTAATATCCAGATCAACAGTGTTCTTTTTTGAAGCACTCTTAGCAAAACTATCCGCTAACTCATTTCCTACCACCCCAATATGGGCTGGAATCCAAACTAGTTTAATATGAGAACCACGACTTTTAGTCCTGAAGATTGCATGCGCTATTTCCAATACAATATCTTGCCTTGCTTCTGAATTTATTTCTTTAATACTAATTAATGCGCTACTTGAATCAGAACAAATTACAACCTTTCTTCTTTCCATTTCTTCAACCCATTCTAAAGCCATTAAAATTGCCATTAATTCACCTGTGTACACTGTCAAATTATCAGATATTCTTTTATGTTTCATAAAGTTTAAATCTGGAGCTATAAATGATATACCTACTTGGTTGTTTAACATTTTAGAGGCATCTGTATATATTTGAATATATTCTGAATATTCTCTTTTAATATAATTCTCCACTTCCTTTCTTTCTAATTGTCTCCCTTTTTCCAGTAACTTTAAATCAACTTCAGCCTGATCAAAATTCCAAGATGGAATAACAGGGGTGAGAACCACAGGACTAATTAGAAAATTATCTATTCCAGCATCCTTTACTTTATTTAAAATTATCCATCCAAAACTATTAATTTGCTTTTTTCCTTTTTCTTGACAAGGTAGTAGTGTCGCACGTGGGGGATGTGTACCATCATGCCCTTTAATATTTACCCAGTAATTCAAGGCTAGTTGTTCCCTCCTGAGCTCCAGCGGCATCTCACCCATCTCAACTTGTAGAGCTGAAACTGGAGTGGTTTTCATTGCTCCGCAGCAAAGTCTTAGTGCCTGATATTGTATTTTATCTATTTTTGTCAATAGGCTATTTGAAGCTGAATTATATAAAATACTACCATAGTCAAAGACTGACCTAATTAGTCCAATGTAAACGGTTTTTAGTGCTTTTCTATCTGCTCCCCATTCTCTGCCTCTCAAACATCTCATAATATTTAAAATTCTTTTACTTTTTTCCACTATTTTATCTATATGCACTTTCCATGTGAGTTTTTTATCAAACCACATACCCAAATATTTAATTTGATCCTCTCTTTCTATGGCATTCTCATATAATTTAAGATCCACATTAGTATTCATTTTCCTATTTGTAAATACAACAAACTTAGATTTGGATGTTGAGAATCTAAAACCCCAGTCTAAAGCCCAAGCTTCTACTTTGTTTAATGCTTCTTGTACTTTCCTGTTAATAAATTCCGTGTTTTCCCCTTCTTCCAAATGATGCCATCATCTGCAAATAATGAAACCCCAAAAGATTTATCTATACTGCTAAAAATATCATTAATCATTATAATAAATAGCATAGGGCTTATAATGCTGCCTTGAGGAGTCCCATTTTCAACTTGATATTTTGAACTTATTTCCCCTCCTACTTTTACTTTAATATTTCTTTCAGTCAAGAAATTTTGAATCCACCTATACATTTTCCCTTTTATACCTAATTGTTTTAATTTAATCAACAGCCCTTCTTTCCACAGCATGTCATAAGCCTTTTCCACGTCTAAGAAGACTGCTATCACACTCTCTTTATTAATCTGGGCTCGTCTAATTTCATGTTCCAGACATAAAGCTGGATCGACTGTGCTTCTGCCTTTCCTAAATCCAAATTGGTACATTTTGATCTTCTTCTTAGATTCTAAATAGTAGATTAATCTGTTATTTACCATTTTTTCCATAGTTTTACCAAGGCATGATGTTAGAGCTATTGGTCTGTAACTTTGAACTGAATGTGGATCTTTACCAGGTTTACAGATAGGAATAATGATGGCTTCTTTCCATTTATCAGGTAGCATACCTTCCTCCCAGATTTTATTATATACTTCCAATAATATTTTTTTACTCACATCACTAAGATTACTTAGCATATTATAAGTAATTTGATCATTTCC
>NC_051451.1:16723982-16730784 GCF_001649575.2 Kryptolebias marmoratus | reverse complement strand
CCTTTAAATTCCTGTCCGTTAGCGATTAAACTTCTTGCATTCCATTGTAATATTAGCATGACCCGTTTTCACCTGGTGGTTCTGATCTCCCATCTTCCTCCAACTTTTTATTTATGTTTTCCCATGATCCCTCTTTAAAGCCCAAAAACTTTTCAGCTCCTCTCACTATTATTTTAATCTTCTCAGTTTTGTGTTTGGCTTGGTCAGTGCAGTTGATAACATAAGCTATGAATAATATCAGTTTTTCTACTGGTATTGTGACTTTATCTTCCATCTGAACTTTGTTTTGTTTTACATTTTGATTCCCTGTTTGTTCAATCTCTCTTTTTTCCTGTTCCTTCACATTTTTAACTGCTTCTGCATAACTTATGTTTTTATTCGTTTTAATCTGTACGATTTCTTTTGCTCTCTTCCTTACTTCACATCCTCCAAACGTGACTGTGATTTCCTCCACAGTTACAACATTTCTCTTGCACTTCTTCCTTACACTCTTCTATCTTATGCTCTTCTCCACATTTTGGACATCTCTGCTTCCCTTTACACACTGCTGCTATGTGTCCATACCTTTGGCATTTGAAGCACCGAAGTGGTGGAGGTACATATGGCCTGACCTGAAAATTGAGGTATCCTATTTTAATGTTTCTTGGTAACTCCTTATCTTCGAACTCAACCAGTATTGACAGACTTTCAACTCTTTCTCCATTCACTGTTTTTAACAATCTTTTCAAGCTGTACACTTTTGCCCCTGCAACACTTTTCTTAATTTTATCAAGATCTTCACCTAGAGGAATCCCATAAATCACTCCTCTAGTTTTTTTATTTTCTCCCATGATTTTTTTCTCAATCACTAATTTTTTACAAATGTCATCCACTCTTAAAGCCTTATTCTTTTGTTCTACATCTTTACATACTACTAAAAGACTTCCGTCTCTCAAAAGCTTTACCATTTCTACTTCTCCAATTTTCTTTTTAATTTCTCTTGATACCACAATGGGGCTGATTTTATTTTGATCTTCCTCGTTCTTAAGTTTTAATATTACTTTGAATTCCTCCCTCACCACTTTCCTCCTCACTATTCTTTCTTCTTCTGAACTACTATCCTCCAATTCCCGTTTATTACCTTGACTATCACCGATGCATTTTCCTTCACCCATTTTAATTCTTCCACGACCTCTTTCTTTTCCTTTTCCTACTGATGTCCACCCTTCACCATCCCCGTCCTTCTCATTTCCTACCTCCATTTCCATCCGAACCATTCACATACCAGTTTATGCCAAACCACCTTTTCCACCAAGTATATTCCTTATTACTTTCCCGCGTTGCTCCAACACCCAACTCTCCGCGTCACCACCCTGCGACCGCTCTCAACGCGACACTTCCGGTTCAGGCCGCGGTTGTTTGGTAAACGTCCGCTGTAAACCGCCTCCAAACAGTGTGCACATTTTCTTAGAGTGGCTTTTAATTAAAGCACACCTGTGCAATTATCATGCTGTCTAATCAGCATCTTGATATGCCACACGTGTGAGGTGGATGGACTATCTCGGCAAAGGAGAAGTGCTCACTAACGCAGATTTACACAAATTTGAGAGCAATAATTGAGAGAAAAGGGCCACGGAAAAAGTCTGCGACTGCCCTTACGGACCGGACGCGCCTGGTTGCGTTTTATATTTTTGCTCAGTAAATTTTGGAGACCCGCGTTTCTTTTGTATACACTGGAAAATGTGCGCAGAGTGCAGATATGACAGCTGTCCGACAGGGGCGCTGCTGAGTTGGTTCTAACTATCGCGAGAAGACCTTCGACGCGACTTGGTGTTGTTAGCAACACGAAGGAAGGAAAGCACACGTTTTATAAATACATTTAGCCCTTTCGGGAAGTTTTTTTGAGCTGAAATCTAAATTATTGTTTTTTTATTATTCAGGGAAAAGCATAAAAACTAAGGTAAGCCATTTTTATCGTTTCCTCTTTACCGCCTGAAAGCCCTCATACATTATGTCGACACCAAGGCCCGGGGATCCTGCTAACTGCTTTAGCTCAATGCTAACACGAACGTTGTTTTCGGCACAGTTTTTTGTGCTCTTATTAAAAGGCAGCTCGTCAGTTTTGTCGTTTAGTCCGTGTCTTTACGTTTAGTTATCAAATGTATGCCTTTCAGCTGCCCGTCTGAGTCAGGGTAATCCTGTGTATTTTGGCAGATGTCGGAGGATCTGGTGAAACAATTGAGCAGCTACAAAGCCCAGCTGCAGCAAGTAGAAGTTGCATTATCTACTGATCCGGACAATGAAGACCTTCGCAAACTCCAGAAGGACTTGCAGGTTTGTATGTTCACTTTAAATGGATAAAGCGTCAAACTATATGGAAGTTAAAAGAAAGAGAAAGATATCTCTGAATACGCAATAGCTTCATATTAAAATCTCCATTGGTGAAGGCTATTTTCACTTCCAGATATATGTAATTTGAAATTTTGCGCAGTTTTCTACCATAAGAAAAATTAAAAATCCAAACTTGCTGGTGTCCTCGGTAAATAAAAAGGTGTGTTTTTGTTTTAATAACAATTAACTTTATAATTGTTGTATTTTGAGCTCCCAGTGCATCGTTGATCTCAACATTAATGATTGGGCATCCTTTTTAATAACACTATATAATGGTTGTTCTTGTCCAGACATTCAAGATTGCAGTGGCATAGCGATACATACAATCACGTGTATATGTCATATTATAAATAATCTGGTAAGAAAAACATGCCTGAGCTTAGCTTGGAAGCAACATCTTTCTTTGTTTTCCTTTTTTGTGCAGGAAGTCATCGACCTGACGAAAGATCTCATAACGTCACAGCCCCTCGATGGCGCTTCCACTGCCAGTAGTTCAGCCGCGGTGCCCGTGAAGCAGCACTGGAAGATTGGAGACAAGTGTTTGGCCACGTGGAGTCAGGATGGACAGTGAGTGTCACCGTCCTCTTAAAATTAAGTTTTACAGGAAGTTTCTTGCTGTTTAGTGCTAGAAGGAGCATTGTGTTTGACAAAGGCTGTATTCATTCTACCAAACAAAACAACCATTTTCTTTTAGTTAATATAACTTTATTTATTTTTAATGGCAGCATGTTTGTCCATCAGGAGTGTCCCTAATAGCAGATTGTGGTTATCATGTTTATTTTATTCATAATCAGTTGTTCTTATCTCAGTACTTCCTGTGTAATTTAATGAAACTCCTTGTCAGCCCCTACCATTAATGGATATGTAGTTATTTGGGTGATTAGTTGTGACACATTAGTTATTTAAATATTAAAGTTTGAAGCATGACTTGGAGAGCAAAACCTAAATTATATTTGTTTTCTTTTCAAAGTTGAAAGCAGAGCTTGATCAGGGTTAGCTGGGTCAGTCCCAGGATAGCATGTGTGCTTTTACACTTCTGTAATAGCGTTGAGCTTTGCCAGTTAAGCAGAGCCCGTGTTTTCGGCTTATACTCACCTGCTTACAGGCGTGATTTTTTGACAGGGTGTATGAGGCCGAGATCGAGGAGATAGACCGAGAGAACGGCACCGCGGCCGTTACCTTCTCTGAGTACGGGAATGCTGAAATGATTCCTCTGCAGAACCTCAAAGCGGTAGAGGAGGGGAAGCGTTCTGAAGAGGATGGGGGTATGAAGCCAAAATCAAGGTATGAGCAAAACACTGTCAAAATATCATCAATGTTACTATGATATTTGAATTTTTGAAACTTCAAGCACTGTTCATGTTTGATTTAGCTTGTGGTTGCACTGGGAGGCTGTCAGTTCCTGAACAAAGTAGAATCACACATTTAATCTAACCAACCAAACTAGATGATCCTAAATTGGGCAAACCTCTTTATTGTGACATTTTATGATAAATGCATTGGAGTTTAGAGAAACTTTAATAATGCAGCTGTAGCATTTAGATTATTTAGAGGTGTTGGTATGTTGTGAAAGTTAGCAGCAGAGTATAGACCTGTGTTTTACCATGCCCTCTGTCTTTTATAAGAGCTTGTTTATTTGGCTTTGTGACTACTTCCAGTGCCAGCAAAGCAGTGAATCAACTTAAATCCCCCAGAGCACCCGGGTACACAGAATGTAAAGAACAATAAAACACAATAATCTCTTCATGAGCCAACAGGGTGTCAGGAGTTAATTTGTTCACAGAAATGTACGTGACTGACCTTAAGC
Source organism: Kryptolebias marmoratus (assembly GCF_001649575.2). Taxonomy (NCBI): domain Eukaryota; kingdom Metazoa; phylum Chordata; class Actinopteri; order Cyprinodontiformes; family Rivulidae; genus Kryptolebias; species Kryptolebias marmoratus. Next base: position 16,726,607 of record NC_051451.1, on the reverse strand, counting down.
TTTGTGCGCTGCAGCTTTAAAAAATATACTCTTGTGACTTCTGGTTTCAAGCGTGTACATTTTCCTTTTGTGCGACTTTCCAGGAAAGAGCAGATAGCCGAGCAGCGAGAGTATAAGAAGAAGAAAGCTCAGAAGAAGGTCCAGAGGATGAAGGAGTTGGAGCAGGAGAGGGAGGACCAGAAGTCAAAGTGGCAACAGTTCAACAACAAAGCCTATTCAAAGAACAAGAAGGGACAGGTAATTTGCCTTTTTTCTAGCCCTGAGGGTTTGACATAGTTTTCTGCTTCTGACCACTTACAAAAGCTGTTTCTCTTTGTGTTTTTATGCAGGTTAAGAGGAGCATATTTGCATCCCCAGAAAGCGTAAATGGGAAGGTGGGAGTTGGAACTTGTGGTATTGCAGACAAACCGATGACCCAGTACAACGACACGTCCAAATACAACGTCAGACATCTAATGCCACAATGACCTGATCTACTCTGTACATAGTGATCCATTGTATACTAGCTGTGTCAGTGCTTTCCATCGTGTTTATACATGATCTGAGTTACTCAAGAAAAGGAATTGGTTGCACACCAGTGTTTTAACACATTGTTGTAATTTTCTTGTATATTATGCAATTAGAAGAACAAATAAAAACCCGTGAGGAAATTTCCCACCTCTGAAACGAGGTCCCCATATATAAGAAGCCAAGATGGTGATGTAGAGAAGTGTTTGTTTCCATTATTGTCCGAGGCAAAAAGATGTGTGTGACGTAAACACACGAGGCTGGATTTTTCTCTCCACGATCTGATTGTTGTGAATTTGAAATGGCTTAATTTACATTTGAATTTCTGTATATAGATATAAAACAAGTGGAATAAACATTCATTTCTGTTCACTTTTATAAAAATGCTGTTTTTTTTTTTTCTTTTTTACATTATATTCTAACTGGATTAGGTCCTGCAGGTGGCAGTAAAGACTTCTGTCCATGAGCCTAACACAGAAATAATGAACACATTCACAGTGATAACATTAAATAATATTTTAGCTTGTTTAGTCAATGATCCTGATCCTGTTTAAGACTAGACAAATATGTACCCCGTGTCCAGTTCAAGTCGCCCGTCGGTTCTAACATGAACGGTTTCTGCTTTGCGTCCGTTTAACATAAGACAACAGAAGTTTGTGTTTAGAGGTTTATTGAGATTCCAGGAATGGTTGTCAGGGGCTGTAACAAAGTATTAGCAGGGGACCAGCAGCACATTTTTGCACAAAAGTCACCTTGTATGGCTGATTAAGCACACACACAAAAACAAAAAAAAAAAAACAACATTCTGGGTTGTGCCTTTAAGATATTTCTCTTATCTTTTTAATAATAGTGCGTTTTATCCCCATCCCCCCCACCCACCCCCTCAAAATGCAGTGGCAGAAGTGATCTTAAACAAGGAACTTTGTGCAAAGAGTCGATCCCCACGTTAAGACACAATTTGGTGGTTTTACCTAGAACCTGTTACAGGAGAATGCGGATAGATGCTCTTATTGAAATGTCGTATTTGGTTTCATTGATTGAAACAGGTCAGCAGCGTGGCTTGATGTTTAAATCACTCTTGAATTGTCAGAAGCTTCCAGATTTCAAGAATTTAGGCTTTGACTTGTTTTTTTTTTCCCTGCTACAGTACAAACAAGAGTATTAACTAATGAAGTATAAACCAAAACCTGTATTATTTTTTTTTCTTTGTGGAGTACACTGTTCATGCTACAGACATCATTTCCGACTCAATCCAAAGCACAATACGATTTTTTTTTTTTTTTAAAAAAAGGGCTACATTCAAGACACATGCACCATAGAGTTTTTAAGTCGATCACGATCAGTATACTGCTGATTATTAGTAGCCGATACTACTACCAAAGCAAGAGGAAATCCTTTTATTTGGGAGCAGGACGGACAGAAAAACGTACTAAGTCCGGTCAACGTCACACATGATTAAACGAGACATTATTGCTTGAGCTTTGTGCTTGGACAAGTGCTAAATAGCTTATTACCGACTAAACTCATTGACTTTGCACACAGTGTGAAAGCATCCAAACCAAACGATAAGTACTACTGAACTCATAGCACGGCATGTGTTTTCAGTGGGGATTTTTATAGCAAGTGAGTTTGGTGGACATTAAAAAAACAACAACAAAGAAACAGAAAGTTCTTTTGCTTTTTAATTCAAGCGTGACCGAGACGCATCTAGAGTCGGGATTAAATATATCAAAAATAAATAAAATCATGCAAAATATATTAGTTCTGACGAAGGCGGACTACACACCACCTCGTCTGATTCGACAGCTTTATTGAAGAGGGACGCCACACGACGGGAGTGATGGCCGTGGGTCCTAAAGCAGAAGTTAAAAGAAACGTGTAGCGTGTTTTGGAATGCAGATATCATAGCCCTTGATGGCTTGTACTATGACAAGAAGTGCTTTCTGGATACAGTTTCCAGTTTAAAAAAAAAGGGCTTTTTAAATTTATTTTGTACAAGGCATATGGCGCAGATGTTCCCAATGGTGAGCTTTTAGCTGGTGTCGTGTGTGTGTGTATCTGTGTGTAAGTGTATTTTGCTGGTTTCTGAGGATCAACTTGATTAATACCTGTGTGTGT
>NC_051451.1:16711268-16723971 GCF_001649575.2 Kryptolebias marmoratus | reverse complement strand
CCCCCCTTCAGTGTTTAACACTGATGCAATAATGGGTCCTCCACAGGATCAGGATTAAACGTGGTCGATCTGAGCCGATAGCAGGTAAAGGGACAGGTGACTGATTAAGCCAACCTTGTAAATACGTAAAAAAAAAGAGAAATTTACTGTCAAAATGAGTTTTGGAGGGAGACCCGTTTAACTTGGACTAAGCTGAACATAAGGCTGGTTTCTTGGATGGAGACGTTTCATGGAGGAGGCTGGTTCTTTTTTTTTTTTTTCTTTCTTTTTTTTTGACAACTAAACAGTTTGGGAGCGAAGGAGCTGGTCGTTTGAGAGGTGAAAGCCATAAAAAGGTCGCAGCTTGAGTGGAAACGTTGGCTGGTGCTTCAAGCGGAGAAGGCCACTTTTAGGCTGCAAGTGGAGTAGCCCTCGTCGCTGGCCGAGCTCTGCCGGCTGCTCTGGTCGTCCAGGTCACTGGCACCACTGGTGCTAACGCTGTCCATTTCTCCATGGGAGAACTCAGTGCTTTCCACGTCCACTTCGATGTCCTCTGCTCAAACACGAACAACAACGAATCCGCCGATGAATACAGATTTATTTAAAACAAATGAACACGTGTAGGTTGAGAAGTGGACCGACCTCGTTCGGACTCCGAGCGGTCAGAATCGGTGCGGGAGCCCAGGCTGTCTGTGCGGACCCTCTCCCACTCTCCATGAGTCTGCAGCAGGGCCAGCTGCCTCTGCAGGTGCCTCTGCTCCCTCTCCAGAGTCTCCAGCTGGTGCTGGCTCCTTCGGTCCGTCTCTTCGAGTTTCTGAAAGGAAGCATTCGGATGAAATCTCACGCCACTGCCCGCATAAAAAATAAATAAATAAAAAAAAAAAACCCAGACAACTGTGTGTAAATTTGGGTCTGCATTGGATCATTCTGGGTTCTTTCCACGCACCAGAGAGCGGTGAACTTCTCACGTATGCACGGATGTTTGCGAAGTGAGCCTCGTCCCATCAAGAGACACGGCCTCACCACCACATGATAAATTATTTAACAAGCTGCTGGTTGGGATGTACGGAAATAGCTGGTCTGTAAGTGTGGTGGATTCATACAAAATATGACTGAACTGAGCGGTAAAGTAAACCTGAAGGTCATCTTATCCTGCTGGTAATAGCAGCAGGGTCCTGTGGAAACCCCTGCAGGCCAGTCATCATGTTAATTCTTTTAAAACAAATCTGATACATCCAACGATTACATTTACATTCGTGCATTTTTATGATTACAGCACTGTAAAAATGCACAGGCAGGTTATGAACAAAATTTACTGATCATAGAAAAAAAACAACAAAAAAAGGACAGTTATTTCAGAATAAACTGCAGGCTTAGCATCCCTTCTAGGCGTGCATATCGCCCGCTGCCTTTCATGCCAGCATATTAAACTAAGATCGCCTTATGTTGACAGGAACAGAGCAATACACGTTTTTGGTCAAACCTTGTAAATGATCCACAACCTCATGCAATATCGTGAGATGTCACGCTCAGACTATGCGTTGAGGATGACTCTCGGCTACTACCACAGCAAATTTTAGCTCAGTATCTGTAAAGCAGGCAGAGTTATGGTCATTTTTATGTCGGCTAATGTCGATTAGCTGTGGTGGCCATCTTAAATTGGTTTGACTCCAAAGGTTAGCCAGTCGTAGATGTGCATCCAGTGATCACTTTCTGAGAATCTCATTAAAAGCTGCCCAGTGGTTCATGAGATTGTTTGTTAACAGACACACACACATGGGCAAAAACATTATCATCCACCTTCGCCTTTTGGCAGCGGGCAACTAATTCCATATTGCAGACATGGAATACATTTAGAAACATTATGTTGATAAAGTTTTCCACCATGACATCAGCTGTGTATTGATTTCATTTCAACTCCCGATAAAATAATACAGTAAACATCTTCAGCAGGAAGTTGTATATATACAACTTTTTAAACAGTATTGAAACATACCACAGTGGGTGGCGATGAACTCTCGAAGCAGAGACTGAACTAAAAGCTGCTGGTTTTGAGTAATGTTCAGTTTTATGCAAATGAGGTCAAATCATTTTCTTCACAGAGCTCCGGACACCTTTGCCTCGCTGCGTTTCACTAACCAAAATCTCGACTTTTTATTTTGTTTTTATTTGGTTTGTTCTCGTCTTACTTTCCAATCTATAGGAGTCGTACCAGCTGTGCCCTTTAACTGAACAACCTCTGGTTCTAAAAATACAGACGCAGCAGCATTTCAAAGGCCCACTTCCTGGACTTCAAACACGCAAGTCCAGAGCGAACAGCTGACATCAGGGATGCTTCACTCCTTCCCCACCCACCCTCGCAGTGAGAAACTCCCACAGATTGTTTGTCAGGATTGCTTTCATTTCACAGCCCTCACACCTCGGCTGTTACTACAACACGACTGCGTTTCCTTAAACAAAAAAAAAATAAAAAATTGATTTGACTTTAATTGCAGCTATCAGGGGAGCCAACGTGTTGAATGTTGGATTCTTTTGTGCTTCGGAGTCTTTTGATCCGGCTGTCAGCCTCGCGCAGCTCAGGCACTGATTCAGACTGAGTGTTATTTTTTTTTTTTTTAAGAGATTTGAGGCCTGTAGGAACAGTGGTCAGCGTTAAAAAAACAAAAACGCAGCATCCACCACGGACGAACACTAACTGGTGTTGAAACTCCTGCAGAGGGCAGCCTGCAGCAGCCCCAGGGAGATGGCTTGTGGAGGAAACTAAAAAGCGCAGTAGCACACATAAAGCCAAAGCGCCTTGAGGGGAGCTCTTTTAGGGACACTGTAGAAGTCACCCTTTGTCACTGTGCACACTCGGTCTGTTGTTAAACCACTGGCAACGCAGAGCAACCAAAATGGAGTCAATATATCTGGAGCTTTCTTCTTATTTTCAGCTGTTTCCACTCAGCCGGCTGAAATTAAAAGGCAGATAGATCGTATCCATCAACAAGTACAGGAAAAACAGGATCAGGGTACTGGCTAGTGAAGCTGTAACTATAGATTCATTAGGTTTTGTAAATAAATCCAACAGTTTCCAGGAATGTCATCGCCCGCTGCCAAAGGCAAAGGCAGAGCGATAATATTTTGTCCGTGTGTGTCTCTGTGTGTGTGTGTATGCGCTCATTTGTACCATCAGCCGTCATGAATCCTTGAACGATTTTCATGAAACTTTCTGAAAGTAATCATTTAATTGACACCTACAATAAGTTTTGGACTCAATCTGATTCGAGATGGCCACCGCAGCCGACTAATCTTTGAAAACACCAAAGTGACTGTAACTCAGCCACTTAGACAAATATCGAAATTGAGTGTGGTAGTAGCTGAGCATTGTCCACAACACATACCTCGAGTACAACACATTGCGTTACATCTTTGCTGTAAGCCTAGGGATTAACTGTTAGAGTTAACCCTGTTTGTCTGTTAGCAGAATATCTCATGTACCACTCTGGGAAAGTTAGTATTGGCTGTGCATCTACAGCTGATTGACTTTTGAAGTCAACCCAACTCAAGATGTCTGCCTTAGCCAACAGAACTTAGCCAACACAAAAAATGTCTGTAACTCAGTGAAATTTGCAGACACTGAGCTTAAATCCAGTGAAGTAGTGACTGAGAGTCATTCACAACCCGTACACCAAAGCAAACACATTACACAGGATTTCACATTATTGCATGAGGCTGCGCATAATGTTGGGTTCAAGATGATATCAGTTTAAAACTCCGGCATGAAAGGCAGTGGGTGATATAACGATTTCATTTTTTTTTTTTCTCCAAGAACTAGGGTTTTTTGGGCCTGTCTTTGACTCACTTTTGTTTTTATGAGCTGGAACTTGAAACTAATACAAGGTGTAGAAAACATATTCTAACCCTAAATCATCCCTGGAAGGTGTGTGTGTGTGTGTGTGTGTGTGTGACTACCCAGATTTTTTGATGCGGCACTTGCAGCGCGAATCTGATCGTAATATTGTGCCTTTATGTCTGACATTCTGTATGACTCGCGTCGTGTTTAATATCCAGTGTATCTTATTAGATCAGTTAGCTCTAATCTCCACCGCATTATGCAATAAAAAGCAGCAATAAAACACTGATCTCTCAGCACTTTGCTTCACAGGACGAATAAAAAAACCACCCACAACTTAAATGGAAATGTGTAACATTGTTAGATTCAGAGTTAAAAGAACTAAAGTGCACTTCCGGGTTTCACTGTTTGCGTCGGACCAACTCCTACACACGAAGATGGTATTTACCCAATCTGCCCTGTAGCTAAAAACTATAAACTCTGTGGAAATGCAGAAAACCTAAGTCCTTGTGCTCAAAATGATACCGTAAACCTTATTTGGATCAAACAGTAATAGCTCTCTGGGGTTTACGCTGAGGGGCCCTATAGGACAACATGCTACAGCGGGTTGGTTTCATTTGAAACGGCAGACAGGAACCTAAAGTGACCGTCAGTTGGATGAAACCAGAAAAGGCTTACTGAGCGTGCAGTTTCCACCAATTACCGAACAGCTGCATCGCAGATGGTTTCCCTCCTGCCGAGAAAGTTCCTACTCTGAACTACTCTAAAAAGGCCACATAAAAGCTCTTTCTGCTGTGTAAAAGCAAAAAAATAAATTAAAAAAAAGGTTGCATTTGTAATAAGAATTGTATGAAAAGGTTCCTGCAAACCTAAAGCAACTCCTGCCTTTCTCCTGTAGGGAGACAACAGACATATTTGTGAGTAATGAAATTCAAACAGCCTTATTCACTGGGGACATTCGTAAAATTAACAAATGCTGAATTCATTTAGATGATAATTTTGGACTCAAGCTCTGAATGCGAGGTACTTGTTCACGTCTGCGTTTTCTCTACTGCGACAGATCAAAATGTGTGTTTTATCACGATGGTATTGTATGTTGCTGCAAGTTATAAATCATCATTGCTAGTCATGAGAAAGAAGGAGCGTCTGCTTCTGATGAAGGACGTCTGAGAACAAAACTGAACCCGCGGCAGCTCCCAGTTCCACAACAGCAGCAGAGAGCTGAGACTACAGCACCTTGATGTGTGCTTTGGCCTTGTTGAGCAGTCCCAGTGTGGTGTGCCGACTGCACTCTGGTCCCAGAGGGATGAGTGACTTCAACCTCTCCAAACACAGGCGGAGATGCGCTCGCCTGAGGGAGGACACGTAGTCAGAGTCATTTCTCTTCAGAGACAGACTAAAGCAAGTACAGTACATTAAAAAAAAAAAAGCTTAAAATGTCAAATTACGACAGTTATTTACAACCCCAGCTCCAAAAAAGCTGGGATGTTGTGTAAAATGTAAATAAGAACAGAATGCAATGATGTAAAGTAGTGAAGAACGGAGTGAAAAGGTTCACCGGTCTCCGAAAACCTGAACACCGTCCAGAGACGCCGCCATCTTCTCTGGGCCAAAGCTCAGTTAAAACAGACAGAGGCAAAGTGGGGAACTGTTCTGTCATCAGACCAATAAAAATGAGAAATTCTTTGTGAAATCCACAGACACGCCACCCTCTGTACTAAAGACGAGAGCCTAATATCTAATATGGGCACACAGTTCAAAAGCCTGCCTCTCTGATGGTATGGGGGTGCATTAGTGCCTCTCGCATGGGTAGCTCACAGATCTGGAAAGGAGATTTGCAAATCATTGCATTCCATTTTTCATTTGCATTCTACACCAAGTTCTAACATTTTGGGTTGTAAAAAATATCAGATTTTAATTTTTTTTGTTACACTTATAATGTGCATCTAAGTAGCTGCAGATTTCAAAGCTTAATATTTTGTTTCTGATCCAGCAAAAACCTCTGAAGCCTGAGTGAATACATTTATTTGCCAAAGGACTCGCACCATCCTTTCATGCAGCGGAGGAAATTAGGTCGAATCATAACGCTGTCTGTGCACCGGCCAGCGTTTTGTGAATAAACCCGCGCCTTCAAAAAAAATGTCCTTTCGCTTCTCATTTATCTCAGAGGGAGAGATTGTCCGCATGCACGGCCAGTCAATTTACATTTAGGATAAAACGCGCTGTGACGTTTGCTCCTCGAATAGAGCAGGTGCCTGCCTCGTCCCGGAGAAACAAAAGCAAACTGCTGTTAGGTGTGCGGGCTGCGAATCTTTCAGGAAGAAGCTCTTGTTGTCTGGAAAACAGACGGTTGTTCCCGTTTGCTGACTGGGGAAATGCCTGCATGTCCTCCAGGAACAGAGGCTGGTTTAATTGCCTTGCAAAATGCACACTGCTATCCTGTACAATATATATATATATATATACACGTTGTGGATTAAAGAAAAAGTCTTTTAAAGAGCTGCCGTGATAAGTTTATTTACAGAGCAGGCAGACATCTCATTTTAAAACGATATGGGTAACCTATTTAGCATAGGGCTGAGATATGCAAACATGGATCAGTGGACAGAGCGTTTGGTTTTGTTCATTTCAAGCTCCATTTGCAAACAAGCACGTTTTCAAATAAAAACCGTGCCACAGCAGTTGTAAAGTCACAAAGAATCCTTATTCCACTTTCGAACGGTTCATTTGCTCGTCCTGGTCTTTACTTTTCAGAGCGGTTCATTTTCGTAATAAGCATAAGCTTCACTCACCTGTTCTTTTCCAGCTCATTGTGCGCTGACCTGTTCAAACGAGAAACGTGTGAGCAACGCCGGAGCTAAATGTGCTGTGTTATAAACTGAAAACGCAGACAGATACTGGGATCTTGATAACGGGTCTCGTAAGTCCTTTCTTCGGATTGTTTCAGGCTTACCTGTTGTGAATATTGTCCAGCTTCTTGATCTTGAACTTACGCTGTTTCTGCTGAAGGGCAATCTGAGATGCAGGGTACGTTGAAGCATAGCCATGCTCGTATTCTGCTCAAAAACAAACAAACAAACAAAAAAATTAAATTATTCTTTAATGTTCAGTTTTAATCAGTGCCTTACAAACATTAGAAAAGCTGGAAAATGTGTCGTGAATGACTCTAAGCTACTATCATGCCAAATGTTAGCACAATATCTGTGCAACTGTCTGAAATATAGTCATTTTTCTGTGTTTTATAATGTCTTTTGGCTGTGGTGGCCATCTTGTATCGTCTTAGCACTTAAAGTTAACCAGTTCAAGATGAACATCAAATGATTACTGAGCTAGTTGGCTAACAGACACAAAGATGACTCCAAAGATAGATTTGCAAAAATTTTAACAAAGATATTGTACAATCTGTTAGTGCTCAGACTATGTCTTAAGGGTCAGTTTCGGCAACTACCACAGCAATTTATAGGTCAATGTATATTAAATTGACTGAGTTATTGACATTTTTGATTTTTTTAAGGTCAACTAGTTGTGGCAGCCATCTTGAATCTGTCTGACTCCAAAAGCTAATCAGTTGGAGATGTCCACCCAGTAATCACTTTCTGAAAGTTTAATTAAAATCCGTCCAGTGGTTCATGATATATTTTGCTAACAGATAAACTGACATTTAAAAAAAAAACAAAAGAACTGAACACTTAGTCAAACTGCTTCTCAACAAATACATACAACCTACATAACAGAGCAAGAAAACGTAATAAGTTAGTAAAAGTTGATTTGTTGGGAGTATTTTGTTAAATCCTAACTGTTTAACAACGATTTCGCTGTTGCTAAAGACGGCCTACAATTCCCATGAACCACCCCTCTCAGTAACACACGACGTCACACGCAAGCCTCGGCGTGATTGGCTCCCCGCAGTGACCCTCGCGCTGGGGAACACGTTTCCCGACCAATAGGAGCTCTCCGATTTGTTCCATGTGGAAACCATGTGAACAACACATACAAGGAAGCCGCGGCTGCCCGAGAAAACAGCGGCGGGACTAAAAATAGGACTTTTTTTTTTTTTTTTAGAAAAATTTTAAAATCTGAATCGAAGCGTGTTGTGTGCGAGAAGGGACCGCAAAAAAGCGACGTTTCTCGGACGTTTTAGGGAAATAATCCCGGCGATTTGATCAGAAATGAAAGGTTAGGCTAGGAACGGGCACCCTTTAGATATCACAAATTAGCCTAAAATAGAGAGAGAGAGAGAGAGAGAGAGAGANGGGGGGGGGGGGGGGGGGGGGTTGCTTATGAGCATTTTAAATATAGCAACGGATAGCTGCAGGCTATTGTTGCAGCAAAATTAGTCTCGCTAAATCTCGGCTTTTGCTGAAACGGGGACATTTTATTTTATTTTGGACAGTCATGTCGGTCCTTTTTCGCAGCAGGAGCAGCAGGTGAAAATCTCTCAGGGCCGGTAGGTGCATCTGTCCGCTGCGCGTCTTTTGTCGCCTCTATTGTTGTCTGCTCGGCGCATTATAATCTCTCTCTCTCTCTCTCTCTCTCTCTCTCTCTCTCTCTCTCTCTCTCTTACCCCCCCTCGTGGGTTTTATTTTATTTTATTTTACTTACTTCCGTTGCTCTTCTCAACGTTTTCAATGTAAGTGGCCGCGTCGAGCAGAACCTGCACGTTCCTCATGAAAGTGCCGATCCGGTCCATCGCGGCGCAGTCGGAGTCGAAAGCGTCGCCGAAGGAAGAATAGTCGGACATCTCTCCGGAATCCTGCCGCTGGTCCTCCTTGGACGCGTCAGGCTCCGACAAGACCTCTCCGGCTTTCAGCTCGCTGTGCTGTCGCGTGCACTTTACCATTATTTGTATTATTTGTTATTATTATTATTATTATTAACAGTATTCTTTTTATTTAAACTTATGGCTTTTTTTTTGCTGGAGAGACGCGCGGCGCCGTCCTGTGTGCGCGCTGAGCGGATGACTGAAATGAACTAGGCTGGATGGAATTGCAGTCCTTAGCCTTAGCCACTTGCCCTACTTGGTGGATAATCCCTCCCACTAACGCATGCACATTGCATTCATTGTCAACCGCTCCACAATAAATCCTCATTATCAATCCAGCGGGAGGAGGAAGAAATGCAACGAAGTCACGGAGACCTGGTTGAATACCGGCTGCTCCGGTCCGTCAGAAAGACACCTTATTGTCTGAATGCTGAGTCAGCCTTCATTCTTTTGTGTTTCCGTTTGTCGTTATTATGATAATTCTCTGTCATAGTTTTTTTTTTTTTCTTTTCCTAAAGGCTATTTTATGGAACGTAAACTACTGCATATGCCCTATTTCACCCATATATATCAAAAACATTCATATAAATAAAGAGTTGTGACTTGTTTTTAACTTTTAAACCTTTAAAAACATTTCTCATTTGGATACGTTAGGATCTCTTCAAACACCTCAAAAACATTTTTTAATCTGCTTCAATCAGATTAAATTTTTTTGTATTATTTTGTTACTTTTAGCTTTTTTTTGCTTGCTTCAGTTAGCCTTTAGCTAACATTTCATTTTAACTTTTGGATAAGATTTTTCTACCTTTAGCTAAACCTTTTTAATTTCAGCTTTCAGGTAATATTTTTCTACTTTTAGCTACCATTCTGCTACTTCTAGCTAGCCTTTTGCTACTTTTAGCTTTTTTGCTAGCTTTGCTTAGCTTTTTGCTAACATTTAGCTACTTTTAGGTTGTGGATAGCATTTTTCTAGCTAAACTTTTGCTCCTTTTAGCTTTTATGTTGCGTTTTGCTACTTCTAGGTAATACTTTCTTCTTTTAGCTACCATTCTGCTACTTTTAGCTACTATTCTGTTACTTTAGCTTTACTTAGCCTTAAGCACTTTGAACCACCTTGCTGCTGAAAAGTGCTATATAAATATATTTGACTTGACTTTATCTAACATTCAGCTACTTTTAGCTTTTGGATAGCATTTTTTTCTACCTTTAGCTAAACCTGTGGTACTTTTATGTAGCTCATTGCTACTTTTAGCTAATATTTTGCTCTTTTTAGCTAGTATTTTGCAACTTTTGGCTAATGTTTTACTTACTGCTACTTTAACTTTCAGGTAGAGTTTTGCTACTTTTGCCTTTTTTAGCTCCCATTCAGCCACTTTGAGCTTTTAGCCAACCTTTTCGTGCTTCTATCTTTGAGCTCACCTTTTGTTACTTTAGCTGTAATTTTGCAACTTTTAATTTTTACCTAGTGTTTGCTATTTTTAGCTTTTAGCTAGCATGTCTGCTAGTGTTCTGCTTTCTTTTTTTTAGCTTTACCAAGTCATTTCAGATTCTTCAGCGAAGTCATTCGTCGCACTCGGCAGTTACATAACGTTTCTGGAGAAAATGCCAGTTTGATTTGACGTTAACTGTATCATTACGAGCAGTTCTCTCCTGCTTCCGCAGCGCCGCTGTGTTTGCACGCAGCGTGCGGTGGCAGACGGTATCAGACCCAATCATCAGTTCAGCCTGGATATCAGCTGCCCTTACTAATAAATATGTAATCAGCCGAGGCTTTTGTGTTGCAGAAGGGCCCTACATGAAAATTCTTAAACAATAAATGCTGCCCACACGTCTGATGTGGTAATTCAAGGACATTTATTTACACGTGTCCTTTTATTTAGCGTTGTGATAGGAGGCCTTCTTTAGAGATAAATTCAGCTTTTATATTCTGTGATATTTGAGGCAGTTTATCATTACTTTGCATTAGATTATAATTGGTTTTACCCATGTGTATGTTTGTCTGTAGTGTTAGCAAAATATTTCATGAACCACTGGGGGGGTTTCAATGAAACTTTTAAAAAATAACCATTGGATGGATATCTACGGCTAATTAACTTTTGGAGACAAGCCATTTCAAAATGGCCATCACTGCCAAGTGGCATCAAGAGACAGAAAAATGTTTTTTTTATAAATATTGAGGTGAGCTGGGCATGGCTGTAGCTGAGAGTCATCCCCAGCATATTCTCTGAGTGCTAATACGTCTCGTGAGATCTTACACTGTTGCAATGAGGTCATTCATGACATCGTATACAAGTTTAACCAAAACACCAACATCTCTGTCTCTTCTCAGTGTTTAATGATCTGAGTTTAAAACTCAGCATTCCTTTAGGGAACGCCAGGCCTTTAATGTTGCACCTGTCCTTCCCTTCACGTATTGTACCGTGCTTCAACCCGTCTGAGTCATTGCTCTGTTCCTACAACTTACATCTCAACATGAAGATAAAATGATGCACTGGTGAAGTTGTACATCATATCCCCACCCCGTATGTTTCGGCTAACCTGACAACAGAATTTCCCCTTACTAGCTTTTAAATTTAGCATGCTATTTGGTAAAAACTAACCTTGGAGTTAAATCTTCTTCCTGTTTGACTGCTTTTTTCTTTTGTCTCTTGAGAGATTAAGAAGTCATTTTCGGCCAGACTGAGAGGGATGGAGGACAACAGAGGGGAAAGGGACTGCCTTTACAAGGCCAGCCATGCGTGCAGCCGGGGCATGTTGTGGCTCCCAGACAATAGGTGCAGATGGCTAGCCCGCTGCAGATGTGGCCAGGCCTGTAACGGACGCCTGCGAGGAAGAACACCCACCCGTGGCGTTTGTACCAGCCGCCCGGTGAGGGAGGCCATCGATATCTTTTATCCGGACACCCAAGTTCAGAATGCACTTACAATGCATCTTACATGTGCTGGTCTTTTTTTTTTTTAAATGTCACTTTAATCCTTCTTTCAAAACGTCACCCTCCAGGTCTGCTACCAAAACGAGGCAGCTCGAGTGAGACGTGGACAGAGAGTTCTGTGTGTGTGTGTGAGGGTGGGGGTGGGGTGGGGGGGACTGACAGCGTTTCTCCAGGAAAGTCTCATATGAGAGTGCGTGCCGCACACTGACAGCGACAGAGTGGAAAGCTGACCCGCTGTAGGTTGGTGTAGAATGTGACCCCAACTGGAGTAATCTGAAAAGCCTGAGGATTACACCAGCAGCTCGGCTGTCACAGAGGAGGCAAAGTCACGCTGCTGCAGCAGTGTGTCAGTCCAAACATCATACCTCTAATAACTCTGTCTATCTATCTATCTATCTATCTATCTATCTATCTATCTATCTATCTATCTATCTATCTATCTATCTATCTATATCTATCTATCTATCTATCTATCTATCTATCTATCTATCTATCTATCTATCTATCTATCTATCTATCTATCTATCTATCTATCTATCTATCTATCACAAAAATGGCTCTAACTTAGTCATTTCTAAAGATAATCCCAGTTTAAAATAAAGCAACTTTTAGCTGATCGTCTGCCAACTGTTCCCACTGAAAATCACATTTGTTTTGTTGCTGTTTTATGTATCGAACTACATTACTTCTGGTTTAGCCGAAGAAACGGAAATGCTGCCTGGTAAAACTGGTGAAAAAGTTAGCCCAAATTTAAAAGGAAAAAAAAAGTCTTTGAAAGACCTTCAAAAAACTGGGACCTACTGCTTAAGACCACATAGAAAGATCCCACGAATGTCCGGCCCCTAGAAACTAAGGTTCTATGTATTTACATTATTTAAATCTGTCTTTGCACATCCAGGTGGTCTGGAGGCTCTGCTGTTGCTTTTAAACAATAGCTGCCCTTTGCCCTGAGGTCAGATCTCAGCACTGCAGCAGGTCACGTGTCACCTGCTCTTTATTCCCTTTAAACTGTCAGTACAGCTTCAGACTCCTCCTATAGGAAAGGTTGATACACCTTAGAGCAAATGAATCCCTGATAATTATTTAGCTTTGATTAAAAAAAACCACATGCATATTTTTGTTAACATGAGATATGCTTCTGCCTGTTTGCCTGTTCATATGTCTTCTCCGAAGTGTGTTTGTGTTTCGGGGGGGG
>NC_051451.1:16703100-16710791 GCF_001649575.2 Kryptolebias marmoratus | reverse complement strand
AAAAAAAAAGTCATAAAATCTGTAAACACACAACGCTGTTCATGTTCAGTAATAATGGAGCTTAATTAAAGTGGGTAAAACAACATTATGACACATAA
Source organism: Kryptolebias marmoratus (assembly GCF_001649575.2). Taxonomy (NCBI): domain Eukaryota; kingdom Metazoa; phylum Chordata; class Actinopteri; order Cyprinodontiformes; family Rivulidae; genus Kryptolebias; species Kryptolebias marmoratus. The sequence continues at coordinate 16,710,693 of NC_051451.1, read as the reverse complement.
AATGTTAAAATATTAATATTAGATTGTACTGTCACATCTCTAACATTTGGTTTAACAAAGTCACAAAAAAGAACTATTTACACAAAGTTTGCTCCCTTTGGGTTCAAACAAATCATTCACATTGTTGACTGGGATGCAAATATTTGATCCTTCATGTAAAACTCCACCAGCGAATCAAAAAAATAACAAAATTATAATAAAGCTCTCCACAGCCTGTTGCCTTCAACGGCAATTTGAACGAAACCGCTCAAGACAGCCATCGCAATCCGACTTTCTAGGATTCACACCGAGCACGTTCAGAATCCCCCCCCACACACACACACAAAAAAGTAGCCATTAAGAAAAGTCAACCTTGTATTCACTCATACAGACGATATGCAGACAAATCATCACTTTGCTGAGCTCCTCCTGTTAGTCACAGTCGCCTCCTCGTCACAACAATAAAGCAGCAAACATGGGAACACCACATCCGTGGAAAAAACAACTGGTATTGTTCATCACAGCCTGTTTAGTGTAAAACTTAGTATGTAAAGACTATCAAATCATTTATGGAACTATCAAACACTATATTGTTTTATATATATTTATATATAAACCAACATATATTATCACAAGTATAACTGTGATTATGTTCAGATACAAATCGTATGTTTTTATAAAGCTAAAACATCATATAATCTATATTTTCCATCCACTCAAACTACTGTAATGACTGTTACTCTTAAACATGATAAAAAAAAAGAAAAAAAAAAGAAATCCTAGATCTTGGTATACATTCAAAAACTTGTGCAATATTAATGATGATAATAATAAAAATCACACACATGTATGGTCCAATCTGATGTGTCTTTGTATGAACGGCTAACCTTAATCTCTCATTAAAGCCCATTAAAAATATGGGTAAGAACCACAGAAATGCATTTTTGCATTTCTTTTGTTTCCCTCTGATTTCACTATAGTGAGCTCCCAGTGGTCATTCCCAAATTATCAGAACAAAGTGTCCATATTACCGCCGTCTTGAAAGAACTTGGGGGATTTGCAGGTTTTTATATAAATGCTGTCATAGCAGACTTTCAGTTTTTCCTATCATCACTTCACTAAAGCCAAACTAAGGGCGTCGAAATGCTCCCCGTGTGGAGAGAAACTGCGCTCAAGCTTCCGTTTTGTCTTTCTCCTCCTTCTTTTTCTTGCTTTTCTTCAGGAACGAAGGTGTGCGGAACTTGTTTTTCTTTTTCTTGGGGGACTTGGTTTGGCTCTCCGGGGTCTGAGGCTCGCCCGTCTTCTCCTTTGTCGTTATGGAGATCTCCGTTTCTGACGTGCTCACGCTCAGCTTGGATACTTCGACGCTCAGATCCTCCTCCAGCTCTGCCAAGTGGTCCTTCCCGTTGGGTATCGAGTCTGTCATTAGATGAAGCAAAAAATAAATGCAAAAAAAAATTAAAGGAAGCCGGGCAGCCATTAAGACGGGAGGTGAAATCAATAAATATATTAAATAACACGGCTAACATTCCTTAAAGGAATGCTAATTGCATGCAGCCATTCATGCCAGTTTTAGAGAAAAATCCTCTTACATTAAAAAATGGTAGAGTTATTTCGAATAAACTTTGAAAATGACATGTTTCAGTCTCATGCAATATTGCAAATTCTTGCATAATATGTTAGCAGTGGAAGTATGTGTTGTGAATGACTCTCTGTTACTGCCACACCAAATTTTAGCTCAGTATCTATAAAAACGGTTAAGTTATAACCATTTTTTTGCATGTGTTTTCAAGATTAGCCGGCTGTGGCAGCCATCTTGAATTGGGTTGAGTCTGGAAGTTGTTCAGCTGCAGATGTTTGTCTAATAATGAACTTCTGAGAGTTGCATTAAAATATTTCAAGCTGTCGATGAGATATTTTGCTAACAGACAAACGGAGTTAGTTCGCATTCAGAGTACAAGTTGGGAATCAGTCTTGGCTACTAACACACCAAATTTTAGCTCAGTATCTGTACAAGTGACTCAGTTATAATCACTTCTGTGCTTTTTAAGATTGCATTGCTGTGGCGGCCATCTTGAATCAGGTTGACTCTGAAAGTTAGTGAGTTGTAGATGTACCTCCAATAATTACTTTCTGAAAGTTTCTTTAAAATTAGTTCAGTGGTTCATGATATATTTTGCTAATGTTATAGACAAACACACACATGCACACTTATGCACATGTGTAAAAACATTCTAGCTCCACCTTCACCTTCAGCAGTCGGCGATAATTACCTTGTTTGGCTGGTGTCATGATAGGAGAGAGGGAGAGGGAGATAGTGGAGCCGTCAAACGTGGTCATCTCATCAGCATCAGTGGCATCATCGTCCTCTGCAAAAGGTTGAAAATCATAAAGTTGAAATTCTTGATGTCTTAGTTCCGTTGAACAGTTCCTCCTCCCCGAAGCCGTCCGCTCACCCGTGCTGTTAGCACGGCAAATACAAACCGAAAACAACCGAATTATCAGAGATCACTCCTCTGTTTTAGCTGACACGTTATTAAGAAGAAAAAAGGCGCCACGTTGACGCACAGTCGCAGGTGTTCCTCTCCGCACGTGCGTTTCATCTTAAAAAATAAAAAATAAAAAAAAATACACGTCATAACCAAGACGCGAGGAGTTTGACAAGACTGAAGTCTTTGCAGCTCATCTCTCCCCATCCTGTGAGCGGACTTCACAGAGCAGAGGACTGACAGCTGGGTCCAAATGGCAGATTTTTTTTTTTTTCCCCTTTTCGGGGAAACTTCTCGTTTCTGTTAAATCTATTCCCAAAAATTCCTCCAGGCAGGAATAATCCAATTCCGGATGGACGAATAAAATGCTTAGACAACAAGCTGTTTCGAGAACAGTAAACGAAACAAAGCAAACCAGTCTGACCTTCTTGGCCTTGCTTCTTTCTCTCGATCACGTTCTTGTATTCCTCCAGAACCTTCTCTGTGAGCTCGTTGAAGGGGTTGGGAGGAAGTGAGCGGGTCTTCTCCTCGTCTTCATAGATGAAAGCCTGGTAGAAAAGAAGGCACAGAGTCTTATTAAAATCACCAGATGTCATCGCTTATTTAAAAAAAAACAACAATTTATTTGGCACCGTGTGTCTCAGGATCTGCTCACACTGGTACATTTAATTATTTGGAAGCACAGTTATTATTCTGATTATCCCACTGTTGTTCTCCTGTTTTTATTCACTGTACATCTTTGTGGAAACTTTGAGATCATTTAGCCATTCATATATCAAAATTACAAATATGCTCTCCACAAAAATGCACAAGATTGCTTGAATTCTTTCAAAACCTTCGTTCTCTTTGAACTCCGTGCTCTGCTTTTGTCTTCTTATGCTACTTTCAGCGTTCAGCTAGCCTTTTAACACTTTTAGTTTCAAGTTAGCATTGTGCTCTTTTTTTCTATCCCTTTTTTTACCTTTTACTTTTGCTTTTTTATGTGTTTCTCTGACATTAATTAGTTGTTTTTTTTTCCCCCATGGATATGCAGTTTTGGCTAAGCAATTTTGCTGCTTTAAGAACTACAACATCATGTAGTGAGCATAAACAAAAAAGAAAGAAGGAAAGAGGAGATGCATATTGACACATCCTGGGTCGTTGCGTGAGATTGCACATTTGACTTTGCATGTTTGTCCAAAGCATGAATCTACTTACCGGTCCCGGGATGGTGTCCACGACAATGCCTGCTAGTAGCTGTGACTTCGGTCCTGCAGTCATCTGATCACCTCTGTGCTGCTCTTTTATCTAAGCAGCGGGATTTGAAAATATATTAAGTGTGGCTCAGAAAGTTTCAATATTTTCAGATTTCGAGTGGTTACAGAGCCACTGTCACCAGCTCTTTTCAGACGTGGGATACATGACATTTCTGAGATGTTATTCAGACTTTAATGACCTTCAGATGATGTTTTTTTTTGTGTGTGTGAGTCAGGCGAGGTGACAAACAGTGAAGAGTAACCAGTAGTCTTTTCTTTTTATTTACTTTTGAGATAAAATGTGTATTTGCCTAAAAGGGAATAAACACTGTGCAAAAAAGTCAAGCTGACTGTGCATGTCTGCAAGTGGATTTGATTCCTTTCTGTACAGAATAGGGAAAGAAAGCCCCTGAATTTTAAATACTTCAAAAGAAATATAGGATCAGCGTTCACATTGTTCTAATTTCCGAGGATCAAAAACGTGAATGAGTTGCTGGAAGAGCTTCGAATGTGTCCTGATTTTGGATGTTTTGTTTTGCAGTGAAGTTTATCGTTTTCCGTGACATCCAGTGGTTTGCTGGAGTTAAATGTTTCGCCTTTAATGAGACAATCTGTAGCGTTATTCAGAAAAGCAGAAGATATGCCTACAGGTTGACTAAATATTAGGCCTGACTGCTAGTCCAGTGGACTATTTACTACCTTGAGGTAATAAAAGTCATCTAAATATTTTACTGTTTAGATATTAGATTATATCATAAAAAGGAAGTAAAAATAGCTGGCTGTTTTGCTCTATAGATGCTCATTGAAATCCACACCTATTTTTTTAGAGGAAGTGGTGTTACAGCTCGGCTGTGTGCTGACAGTGATCCCAAATGTTACTGGGTCAGACCTGGATGTTTGCTGCAGAACCTTTCCACGGTTAAAAAAAAAAAAAAGAATTAATGGAAACTAGTAAGAGCCTGAAAACCATGCTAAATTTCTACGTATCACTAGATTTATTAGTTGATAAACTGCATTTTTGTCACTCGCCTTAAAATGATTCACAAAAACAGTTTTTCTTTTCAGATTTGAGCTTAACTCTTGTACTGATATGTAAGATAACACATCCTCTGAAAAGAAGTGGCTGCCTAATTAATGACAGAAATAGACTTTTTTTCAGAACAGCATGCTGAGTCTGTGTGGTGTTATATAGTGTACTGCTTGAGCTGTGATACAGTGTTTGTTCCTAAAAATCCCAGCTTAATGGGAGGAGAAAGAAAAAAAACAAAAAAACAACAACAACTTGAGAAGGCAGTAGTGTGAAATAATAAAAACTGACCCGGTTCCTTTTATTCAGAACCTCAGAAGGATTGGTGTTAAGTGGGACAAACTGGTTGGGGTCCTCGATTTTTATTGGGGTGCCAATGCTGTTGCCTGGCTGTGAAGACTTCATCCACTGAGAAGATAACCACAGTTCAGACACGTTTTTAGTGAAACCAGCCACAAGAGGGCGCACACACACAAGCTTCCGAAGGTAAGGTCGCCTCAGCTCCTTAAATCAGAGGGGATCAGATGAAGAAATTTCGTGCTGCAGCTGGACATAAAAATCATCTCACCATGATTCTGGACCTGGGGCTGACTTCCCCGCTGGGTGACTGTTCGGGGACATTGACCTTCAAGTAGCTGTTGGGCGAGGTGAGCCACCGGGTCCTTTCCCTCTGCTGTTTCTGCGCCATAAACTTTAAGGGGCTGCGCAGACCCAGCTCACCGTCCTCGGTCGGCACGGCCGACACGGTGGCGGGGATCTCCACGTCGTTCTTGGAGCGAGGTTTCTCGCGAACAATCGGGTTCCGGTAGGAGTAACCCGTTCTGTAGCCCTGGTAAGGTCACACACAAGGAAACAAAATGGCTGTAAAATAAACACAAAGGGTCGGAACGGCAAGATTTGACATTGCTCTTTGTTATGCAACAGCCCAATCAGTGTCTTTGCTTGATTTAGAGAAATAACATAGTCAATTGAAGTAACCGATCTTGCATTTGCGCTCGGTAATTCCTAAAAAAGTCCTAAAAGAAGAAACTTGCGTCCTTCCAATAACTGTCTGTGTGGTCTGCGTGACTGCCCAGAGCAAGCCTCATCATCTGCAAGCTATGATTGAGAGGACGGGTGAGTAATGATTGCACAGAGTTAACACAGTTGCAGTCAGCTCCAGCCACAGCTGTTAGCAAGAAGCCCACTCAAAGAGACAGTGTGACATCTCCTCTGTCCACAGAACGGGCCGGAGCCTTGTCATTATCGGTGCGGTTGAAATAGCAGGGTGTGCAATTGCTGCAGCCACTGTAGCAGACAGCCTGTTAGCTGAGAGAAGATGTCTATTTAAGTCAATGGAATAATTACAAACATATCCCGATTGAAAGTCCAACACAGGCTGCAATCAGAAAACAATCTGATTTAATTACGCAAATCATTTTTCAGATTGGATTGACAAACTCATTTTCATTGTCTCCTCTAATCAGGCACTTCCCGAAGGAACTGCCTGAGACAGGAAACCCAAAGCCTGATGGGTGAAAGCCAGGGGTCAGGGTTCACTCACAAGGTTGTCCAGCATCCTCATGACGGACTCGAACTCGGCCTCGCCCACCCTCCACTTGACCTCGTTGTCGATCACCACCCCGGCGGCGGCCACTCCCTGGGTCAGGGGTTTAAACTTCTCCCTGTCCAGAAGCACGAGGTTGTCCACGCCGCCCGAACACCTCAGAGAATTCACCTGAACAAGGACGTCCGTTTAAGCACCGTATCGCATCATCAGTCGGTGAAAAAAGGAACAGACCGCTCCTCTCTCGCGCGCGCACAAAATGCAAAAAATGTGACGACTTGCTGCTACGGTAAACATTCACTTCAAAGGGTTAAGACAGAGAGCTCACATGAAACGTGTTCATATGTGAAATCCACTTTCAGCGTCTTTCAAAATGGAGGAAAACCAAACACAGCTAAAAAGGAAACAGCCGTATATGCACATATTTGACTTAGATTTGCTAAAATCTCCTGTCAGTTAGACATCAGCTGTGCATCCATTTCAGGAGCTGAAGTCTTGTGAGTCTGGTTCGTTTCAATTCAAAAACCTGATTAATTCGTGTCAAACTCTGCTAACTTAAAGAAGAGGCCTTACTTGGATTCACAGATGACGGGTTTAAAGAGTTTAATAATGAAAAGATACCTGGATTTCACAGGCTTGCTGTGAGTGGTACACATAGTGAAAAGCTTCTTCTACTGTTTCTCCTAAAGCCAGCAGCCCATGGTTCCTCAAGATCATCACCTGGAAACACACAGAGGACTTAATCGCTTAATATTCCGAATAAATCTATTCAGCTGATTGTTTCTTAACATTGTCATACACGCTGATTTGGTATCTGCAAATATCTTCTTCTTATGCTTCATTTAACGTGAGACATGCAGCATTTCAGAGAGGCAGAAAACTAAACAAACAGCACAAAAAGTAAGAAAACTTCTGCTTGGTTGATTATTTCTTTGTTGTAACAATGCTTCTTGTTAATAAATCATATACCGTTAAAAAGGCTGTTTATGTCCTCCTAAAATTAACACATTAGTTCGAAAAATGCATTTGCGGGTTGAGCTGTAGAGTTGACGATGAAAAAACTTGCCAAATCTTCTGTGCCACTGCCAAACAGCTTCTTCTTGTTTTGTTTGATGGTGGGAGGCAAACCAAGTGCAAATGTGCATAGCTGGCAGCTACTGGACCGGATTAACACGCCAAACAGCTTCCTCTGCTATTGACTCTTGTTTCCAGTTTCCTTCTGGTGTCTCAGGTGTTCAGACAACCAGTGGCAATCCCATGTCTCCACGGTCTGGGACTGACCTCTGTCCTCCAAGATGCCAACGCCCCCCCCCCCCC
>NC_051451.1:16691412-16703093 GCF_001649575.2 Kryptolebias marmoratus | reverse complement strand
CCCCCCCCCCCGCCACAGAGCGGGGCTCATTAGAGACTACCTCCAGGATTCGGGAGCGGAGAGGATGGAATGACCCGCCTGCAGTTCTGACCTCAACCCAAACAAACACAACCACACCACAGCAGTGTGTGACCGAGCCGATGAGCAGCGTGAAGAGGAGGTGCCAGGCTGTTGTGGCTGTATATGGCTCTTCCACGTGCTACTGAGGCCACTGTTTGTTAAATTAATCAATCGTTAAATTACCAATATGAGTTGTTTCTTCAGACCTCAATCATCCAGTCCAATGTATGACACCAAACAAGAGTCAATAGCAGATTAAGCTTTTTAGCGTTCTAAGGGAAGATTTGAGAAGTTATTCATGGGCGCAACCCACATACTAAACTCTCAACTCACAAATGCATTTTCTAGACAAATTTGGCACAATTTAGGGAAAATAAACAGGCTCCCTAACAGTATAAGATTCATTGCCAAGAAGCATTGTTACAGCAAAGAATTAATCAACCAAACACAAATTTCCTTACTTTTTGTGCTAAGTTCAGAATATGTGCATGTTTGATTATTTCTGTGTGTGAAATCAGTCTCTAGAAAACACACAAGTGGAAGTCTAATGATTATGGATGGGCTTACTTTGGTAACGGATCTGCTCTTTTGGAGATAAAAAAAAAAAAATCTGATTAATAATTGAAGCGAAAATATCATATTAGTGACTCAGCAGGGTAGAAATCAAATGCGCCGAAAGAAAACGAAACTTGTACACCTCTTCCTTGCTGTTTTCAGCCTTTCGAAGCAAACACTCCGGCTCCCATTGGCTGCGCTACAGATGCAGAATCAAACGCATGCCTTCAGATGTGGCACTTGTTTTGTTGTTGAAATATCTTGTAAAGCATCTACTCAGGCATTCACAGCAGGTACCCGGCTTGGAAAGCAACGCGACGAAAGGAGGATGGAGCGTTTGAAAAGAAAAGTCTTAACTACAGATGCCATAAAATGTACATCAGTTGTCAGTAAAGCTGCTCAGAGGCGGCGAGAACGCTGTGTACGTCTGAGCACGACCAACTTTTGTTTTTCCTGGAAACCTGAACAAAATGGATGTGTGGGGAGAGCCACATGAACAGTCAGTCATGTCATAAAGTTGATTAAGGTCTGAAGGGTTTGTCTGTGTATGGCAAGAGACATTATCATGACAAAAAATATTTAGAGAGCAGATTTACTGTCAAGGTAATAACTATCATCTATGATTTTCTTTTTACCTGACATGCAAACTTGCATCACTCCAACCATGGAAATATTGTCATCTTCTTCAGGCAAACATCTATAACTAACGATTTTGGCCTAAGGCAAACAAAAGTTCTGGCATCAAACTTCTCTCAGTGCAGGCTTGGTAACTCATCGATGAATTTCTCTTTGACCCAATTAGCCAGAGTTTATGACAGCTTATCTTTAGTCTGCTGTAACTTCATTTTCTCCTGCTTGGGAGTAATTAATGGTTTACATTTCCTCCAGCTAATTACATAAAGTCTGAACACAGATGCCGACTCCTATATTTGCCATTTCTTACTGAGCAGTTTTCCATTTTCAAGACAGATTTTCTCATTTGGTTTACTTCTTTCTACACATACTGATGTATAAGTGGTTAAAACAGCACAAAGTGTGCAGAAGGGGTTATGAGTGCAACTGTAATTTTGTTGATATTTTATTATCACACACCTCATCCCACATCTGTCCAATAAGGAAAACTGAGCATTAAAAGTTTATCAGTGGTTGTAGTTCTTTTAGCCGGCACCCTCGTAAAGCTGACTAGATAACACGTTTTTCATGTGAAAGCGAGCGCGCTATTAATGGAGTGCTTGACAGTACCTTGGCAGTCGGGCCCAGAGCTTTCTGAAACTCCACCTTCTCCTCTTTATTATCCAGGCTGCCATGGTAACCGAAGCAGCTCACGTCTCCCAGAAGCAAAGCCTCCTGGGAAATGGGCAGGATTCCACATTTCATCGAGGACACCTGTTAGCGTGGGATAAAAACAACCGAGACTGTGATGCTCCAGCATCCCAACAGAGGCATCGTTTTTTTCTTTGCTCTAGGACACAAATATAAAATACGGCTTTGCGGTGATGCTCAGGGTGTTCTCTGTATTTTACAGCCAAATTTCAAGAGACGGGGGGAAAAAATGTGTAACTAGGTTTGTATCTGTAACAATCAGGCATGCTGGAAGCTGCCTTTAATCTGACCATCGTCCTCTGCGGCAGCTTTTACGTCGTGGTTAAACTGGAGCTCATTATCGCCTGTGTGTAAGTAAGTGTGTTCATTTCTGTCTGTTAGCAAAATATCTAATGAACCAAAAGGGCAGACTTTAATCACACTCTCAAAACGTAACCAATGGACGTACGACTACAGCTGATAAACTTTTGGATTAAACCCCTTTCAGAATGGTAATTACGGCTTATCGACTTGAGCAAAAACAAAAAGGGTTAAAATCGTCAATTTTTAAGATGTCGAGCTGAGATTAGGCGTTGTAGTAACCGAGAATCATCCCCAACTCCTACTCCGAGCGCTAACAGATCACACTAGCGGTATGCATTTCCTTCAAGGAATGCTGTCTTTACTTCAATAGGAAATGTGACTGGAGCGTACTTACGGCAGCTGTAGCTGCGGTGTGTATATGGATGATACATCTCACGTCGGGGCGCATCGAGTAAATGGCAGCATGAGGAGCAAATCCAAAATGGTCGATGCCCAGTTCAGTAGAGCCCTGGTCCACAATGTTGCCAATTATGTTTACTTTCACCTACATGTGGCAAAAAAAAAGAACACAGGTAAAGCTGTGATGAAAGGGAGAATTTTTAAAGTCTTACTTTTATTAATCACACAGATACAAGGAAAGAGAAAGAACACAGCTGCCTTGTGGCCTTTTGTTTCTAATAAAAGGTGTTTTTAGTTCATAGTTTCATACATATTGTGCCATATCTTAGAGGAAACAAAATGTTTCCCTCCGCAGAAAACATCTGTCAAAGCTATTTTTCTACATTTTCTGATTGTAGATCTCATGTTTTTGAGTTTTTCAGACAGTTTGTATCACATCATGTGAGTGAGGATGTGCAACCGCGTGCAAAACCCACAAAATAAAAACAGGAAGTCAAAAAAACCCTGACCCCGGGGCTGCAAAGCATCCCATACTGCCAGCTGCTGCTTTATCAGCTGGCTGCTTTTAAAAACCAGGCAGCCATTTAGTATTTCTTTGATTTTTTGGTTTTTTATGTTTTAAAAAATGTGAATTTCTCATTTAATAATCACTAACTTCAGCGACGAAACAATGCAAGCATGATGAATGATGATAGACAACGTGTCAGTATTTCGTCAGTCCCATTAACTCCTCGGGGAGCACAGGGCTGCGGGAAATGTCAATACATTGTCAAAATGTTGGATGTATGAGCGACGAACGCACGAGCTCGGCTGAGAGGGCGTTCTGCTGAGTAGGGAGCCATTTTCAGCGTTTGACAAATATTAGCGTAACAGGCATTGATAGAACACACTGAGACTTCGGCTAATTACACAGAAACAAATGTCTCCATGGGCTGCAACCGCATGCACAGTAAGCATTAAAAAGTTTAGTGACGACGCAGCATTTCCCACGAATACTACGGAGACATTCGTGGGCTTTATGAAAAATAACATTTAATAAATTATCTTCACGTATGAGGCACTTTTTAGAGCTTCATAAAATATAAAAAACATGGCTGAATCACAAGGACATTTTCTTTGCATTTGACGGGAACTCTGCACGACGCATGTTTTGTGCCACATTCTTTCACTTGACGATGCTCAAAATATACGTCCGGTAAACCTATTTCCTTTGATGAAGTGGGACTTTAGCCTTCTTTTAGTTCAACTCCAACCACCTTAATGGTGGTAGAACCTTCAAAGGCCCAGTTATGATGTCCGCAGGCAATTCTGGCCACCTGTGGAAACATATGTGCTCTGGTTAAAGTTTCCAGAGGGGGAGGGCAACTGCTTCCCAGCAAATCAGCGAGTGTCACAGACAGGTAAGCAGCCCATGTGCCGAACAATTCTAACACTCAAGTTTTGTGTGTGTGGTGGTGGTGGTGGGGTCACAGTTGTCTGCAGAAAGACCTGCAGACACCCACTGGTGACAACCTTTTCATGTCATGCCCGCTGAAATCTTATATCATTATAAATGGTTCAATTATAATAGATGCTCATCAACCAAGAGTCATCGTGTTGGTTCAAGAGGTTTTTTTTATAGATTAATAAATGCAAAGTGTTTTCTAAATGAATATGTAAAACAAAACTCAGTATAGATTCTCACATTAACTTTGAATAAACCAAGGAAATCGAGTGTTTTCTTTTGAACGCTTCATTTCTTTCTTGTAGTTTAGGCCTGTACACCTTTCTAAATAGAAGTGTGGACTGGTGGAATTTAGGGCCAGTAAAAAAAAAAAAACTAAAAACATGATTTTAACTCCCAATCATGGTTTGAGTGCACAAAAGGCTGAGTGCCTGAGGAGTAAAGACGGGCAGAAAATGTCAGGTTTGTGGACAATTGTGTAAAAAAACACTATTAAAACATAATGTCCCTATTTCTCTTTCAAATTGGCAATTATTCAATTGAAAAAAAAAAGTATTTCAAACAATTTTTGGTAAAATAAAATAAAAAATACCATGCAGATTGTTCTATGCAACAAGTGTAAAAGCTGAGATGGTTTGTGGTTGTTTCAGTGCTCTTACAATAGTAAATTACACTTTTGCATTGGCAGCAATAAAACACCAAAGTACATTGAGCTTTTAGAGTAACATATGCTGCTTTAAAGATGACTTTTTTAAAGAACACCCACATTTACTGATGGTCAAAGCAAAACTACTTTCTGTACAAATACAAGGGTAAGGCAGAGGAGATGATATTGAAGTGGCCTTCTGCAGTCCTGACCTTTCTCAAACGGAGAATGTGAAAGGAATGTTAAAATGATAAATATAACAACTCAAAGTGAGTAACGCAAGTTGCAGGTGAGACAGGATAACTCCTCAACTTTTAAGGACTGTGAGAAAGGGTGGCAACTTTACAAACTGGTGCAGGCTTTCTCCTATCCTATCATAATTACTTTAAAAAATGTTTCAGAGTGAAATGCAAGAATGTGAATACATGTATATTAGGAGATGAACAGAGGCTAATGAGACAGAACACAACCCGTCTTGGGTTTCTAATATCTGCAATAAAATGAAATTAAATATACTTTCAAAAGCAGAATTTCCACAAAGTTTTGCCTTTTTTGGCATTTAGTGATAAATTCAGCTGAGAATTGACAGCAGACTATTTCAGTTTGTCTGTTTTATAAACAATCATGTAAAATTTATTTCATTTTAAAACTTTATTTTATTCTTCTGAATGATTAAAGCAGGCCAATATTAGGCTTAGCTGACATTAGATTTCTAAAATGGCCTTCCCAAAACTCCAACCACAGCCCTATTGGAAATTTGTGGAGTATGATTTAAAAAAAACCCAAAAACAAGTCCATGTCAGGAAACTAAGCAAAATAAATTAATTCTACCAAATCTGCCAAGAAGACAGGTCAAAAATCCATCCAGATTTAAACCAGAAACTTGCAGATGGATACAAAAAGCCTGAGGTTAAGGTGCTAAGGGACATTAAAGCAATTATTAGTGGCAGTGTATTTGAGCATGTATGTAGGATTTTTATATTGTGTGGATTAGAAAAAAAATCCACAATAAATTCACACTTCTCTACTCAGTTCTGTTTTATAAAAATCATTAAAGTTGTTAATTTTATAATCAATACAGTCTGAAAAAAGAATGTTTCAAATCAGCCATTTAACGCCTGAAAAATATGACGTACGATTTCACGAAGGTAAACTTCTGACTGCAACTGTAACTTTTATTTGAGTTACAACTGGTTAACCTTTTTTGTTGCTGTCGCCAGTTTTAAGTAAACTTAAAGTAAAGCAAACAAAAAAGGGTTTGAGCAATCGCCGATTAAAAGGTTTTTGACAGAAAATCAAAAGTCTATTCTTATGCTGGATAACAAACTAGATTAGAGAGAAACCAATCACTTTTAAGCCTTGTAACATCCACTGTCGGACTGATTTGGAAATATGTTGATGTCTGACATACAGTATGTGGGTAAATATGTAGCTGACAACAAAACATTGTCAGACTGGAATCAATGTAAAGAACATAGAGTGAAACAACATCACAGTGCACTGAACCCGACACACGGTCATTGTTCTTACCAAATTTGCTGCCGTCACCTCAGCAAACGAGAGACCCCGTGGACTGATCAGAACATGGTCCTGCTCTTTACTGACACGCACCTACAACACAACTAACACATTAGTACATGCATTTCTTCAGGGCAAAAATAAAATGAACCGCGGGAGTAATTTCAAGCTTTTTAAACACCCATCAAGAAACTAATTACTGTCAGGGTCAAAAAGCAACGTTATTTACGCTGGGCTAGCAGCTTCCTGTACTCTTGAAGGGACAGAGACGTTGTGTTGGTCGACGAAACAGATTAAAACGTCACATGTTCATCAGATGTTTCACAGTGAAATTCTCTCATTCCATATCTAATCTTATTTCTAAACCATAAATAATTTATGGATTCTGGGAAAAAAAAAGAGAGAGAAGCAGGAGACATTCCTCTACAATCTGTCAAAGAACAGGGAAACACGAAGCCCTATTAGAGAAACACAAACCGTGTGCTGCATAAATGAGCAGGTGTGCGCCGGAGCGTGACCGCAGCGTTGTACTCACAGTGATGTAGGAGCTTGTAAAATGAGCCCAGCTGAAGAGGTCAACAAGCCTGTAGAGGGTGGCCAGCTTGCAGCGACTCTGCTTCTCCCCTTTGGCGAAGGAGGGAGTCTCAGTGGCGTACAGATCGTTGACGGGAGTCACCATCCCAAAGCCTGCGACGACACGCAGCGTTATCGGGACATCGCTCTACATCCGAAACACTGGCTTAGCTGCCCTTGTGCGTTTTAGTCAAACCTTGCGAATAATGTTGCGCTCAAGCACCATTGCAAGATTTCACACTCAGTGTAAGCGTTGAGAATGATCCTCAGCCACTATGACATCCAACTTTAGCTCATTATCTGTAAAATTACAGATATAGCCACCTTAGTGCTTTTTAAGGCCAGTTGGCAGCGGCAGACATCTTGAATTGGGTTGGTTTCGAAAGTTAATCACAAATCCAATGATTATTTCCTTAAAGTTTTACTTAGATTCAACCAATGGTTCATGAAACATTTTGATAACACACAGACGAGGGCAAAAGCATTATACCTTCATCGTTGGGCGGCGGGTGATAAAAATCTTTAAGTAAATGGAACTAAACACCCAAAGACCTCGAGTCTCCACAGCTAAAGAATTAAAAAAAAGAGCCTCCAGAATTCCCAACGTGAAACCGAAGAGTATTTTCAGACTTTAATGCCATATAAGGACATATAATGATGCAGAACCTGATCTTTTACAGCCACTCTGGCTTTCTTAAAGACCGGCTTGCATAAACAACCTCACAGCCACTTCCTTTATAACATGTTCCAAACATTTACTTTATCTGTGAGCGAGCAGGTCACGCTAACGTAATTACCCCTGCAAAACTGCCATAATTCTTTGCTGAGTAGTCATGAGGCTGTGCACTGACAATAGAGAACGCTGTCAACAACTTTCTGCCTTTTCTGCAGTTTCGGGGCAGTTCGGAGTCACAAGAGTCGGGGAATTCGCCCTCTAACAACGATGATAATCGGCCTGTGTGATGCACGCAGCCAGAGGACACACATTTCACGCCGATCAGGCCCCAGAGGAGACAAGGATGGATACGTCCGCACACGCCACCACTCACTGATGGGGGACGTCAAGGGGCCAGCCCCTCCCACGGTGCTGGCCATGACCAGGTCAGCGATCTGTCTCAGAGCCAGGAGGCCAGAGGGGTTGTTGCCCTTTGTCAGCTGGTCCTGAATCAGTCCCTCCAGCTCATCTTTGAACACCTGCAAAAAAGAAAAGAGGGGGCACAGACGCCGGTCGTGGGTCGCCCTGGTAACTCATATATACACAGCCTCGACCTCATTCCAACACCTCCTGTGGATGTGTCCAGGAGCGCAGTTTGCTTTCACACTCTCCTTATTACAACTGTAAACAAATCACCAAAGGCTTAATAGAACACTCTTTGTGGCTCTGTTAAAAAGGGGGCTTCATTAAAAGTAGAGAAGAAGAGGAGGAGGAGGAGGAGGAGGAGGAGGGCAATAAAACCGGACTATCAATTTTTGCACGGAGACCAGCCTGTGAAAAACTTGAAACAGCACCGTTTTCCTGTAAACTGCAGCTAAAAGCCCTGGCATTCTGCTTCATCTCCCCGCGGTTTCCATGGTGACGAGTTTCACTTGTTGGGGCTGTTATGCAATCGCAGAGGAGTGTGGGCTCGTCTTATTTCCATGCACTTCATTGGCATGTGTGCATTACACCTCCTTATCCTGCAAACTGTGCTGCTCTGTGTTATAGCGGTATGGTATTAGTAAAGGTTCCATTAATGCCGTACAGAAAAACTCCATTGGGGAGGAAAAAAATAAAAATAAAATAAAATGCCCTGCATCAGTTTTGGACGGTGCTGTAAGAGACATATTTCCTCACACTAAACAAAAAAAAAACATGATTTCTGAAGGTTCTAGATAATGTCCTAAAATGTTCAGGTTCTGTCCAGCTGTCTAATGAAGCTCTTGCAACGTTTAGACTAAAATCACTGAGAGGCAATCGTGTACGAGGACACCAAATCATTAAATGGTCGCTCTGTTTAAACCACTTAAAAATTCAAATGTGTATAAGAGACCAATTAACTCGCTTGCAAGCACAGTCAAAATATATTATCTTTTGAAAAACTGCACACTGCCTGCCACCCTTCGTGCCAGAGTTTTAGACTAAAATCATCTTTTGTGGAGAAACGATGGAGTTACTATAGAGCCCTTTTGTACAAATCTCGAAGACAATGGTATGAGTAATCTCATGCAGTATGGTGAGCTTTTATGTAATCTGTTAGCACCTAAAGTATTGTATGTGTTGAGTCTTAGTCTCAGTTACTATCACACCAAATTCTAGCCTAATATCTCTAAAACTGACTGAGTTATGGCTACTTACATGTTGGCGAATGTTCATTAGCTGTGGCGGCTATCTTGAATTAGAATGAGTCCAAAAGTGATTCAGTTGATGCACAGCCAGTGGCTGCTTTCTGGAAGCTTCATTCAAATCTGCCCACTGGTTCATGGGATATTTTGCTAACAGACAAACAGGGTTGACTCCTGCAGTTGATTCAATGGTTTTAAGCAAAGGGCTTGCCCAATGAGACGTACTTGGAGTATGTGTTGTGAATGACCTTCAGCTACAACGACGTCAGATTTTAGCACCATATCTGTAAAACTGAAGGAATTATAGCACCTTTGTTTTGTTTTTTCAGGTCAGTTGGCTGTGGTGGACATCTTGAATTGGGTTGGCACCAAAAGTTAATTAGTTGAAGGGGTACGTCCAATGATTACTATCTGAAATTTTCATTAAAACTGATCATGTCTATCACGAGAAATTTCGCTAACAGACAGAAAGCATCGACTCCAAAGAGTTGTGGGAAAACTTTCAAACAGAGATCCTGCACCTTCTGTTAGTGCTGAGAATGTGTTGGAGATCAGTTTCAGCTACTACCACGCAAAGTTTTGGGTCGCTGTTTGTAAAATCGGCTGAGTTATAGCCATATTTGTGTTTTTAAAGTCAGTGGCGGCCATCTTGAACCAGATTCATTCCGGAATCGGCTGCCGCTGAAAGGCGATTAATCTCTAATGCAGCTGGACAGTTAGGTGCACACAATCAGTTTGTGATGTCACTGTAGATCCGCTGACACTTTTTTAAACGAAGCTCATTAATATTGTTTTAAAGCTCAGACAGTTAAAGAGAAAGCAATATTTCATAAAAAAACAACAAGCTATAAAAAAAAAACCTCTTCCCATTTCAGCTTTTATACAGGAAGGCACTTAGTCGACCAGCGGTACAGGCTACGTACTGGACTCTGCAGGATCTGGGTGACCCGTTTCTTCTGCTCCATCATGTTGAAGTCCTGCCTCAGGTCCGGCGACAGGGTCCTGCTGCGGAGGTGGTGCTCCGGGTCGCCCTCTGGCTCCTTGGCGTTGATGCCGGACAGGGGCAGGGTCAGGGACCCGGCCGTCTGCCTCACGTCCACCAAACTCATGGTTTTCACCGCAGAGAGAGAGAGAGAGAGAGAGAGAGAGAGAGAGAGAGAGAGAGAGAGAGAGAGAGAGGGCCTCCCTGTAACTCCGCTGCGGAGACGAGAGGAGGAGGAGAAGAAGAGGACATCACAGCTCGGCTCGCAGTCAGGGCTGTCAAGGCAACGACGGATGGAGCTTTAGCTGAAAAGTGACTCACGTAATTGCAGAGACGCAGAGACAAAAGAGACGCGTGCACATTGTTATAAGAGCGATGCTGATTTAGAACAAAACAAATCAGTCACGGCAGATTTTGTGGATCTGAAGGCTTACAGATGTGCTCCATGAGGCATTCCGTGGGGGTGCTGTGGGAGTGTGGGGGTACAGGGGTCACAGTCACATCTAAGGGCTATCTTGTTCATATACGTTGCACAAAGTCAAGCTTGTTCCTGGTCATGCTGGACCCTGACAGGACTGTCCCTTGTCTCTGATCCTGTCTGTGGGGCTCATGGGCAGCATCTCATCGTGCAGTCATGGAGAGGAGGGCGTCTGGTTTGGGAACCTCGGGGGGGAGTCTCGTCTCTGCGTTTTGCGGATGACGTCGGCGTCTTCAGGCCATGACCTTCAGAGTGCACTGATGTGGCTAAAAGCAGAGTGTGAAGTGTCCTTTAAGCCTCAGGCCACGGTTCTCAACTGGAAGAAGTGGAATGTTCCCTTCGGGTCGGGCGTCAGCCTTTAACTCGAGGGGGAAGAGTTCCAAGTATCTGGGAGTCTTGGTCACTTGTGATGGAAGGATGGAGAGGAAGACAATCAACTTTGATGGCAGTCATAAGGGTGCTGTTCCGGTCCGTCGTGGTGAAGAAGTCGCTAAGCTCTCAGTGTACTGGTCCATCTAAGTCCCACTGAGCTCCTCCTCATCGAAAAGAGTTTAGGTCGCCGCCCTTTGGAGGATCCCATGCGTGTCTCACTGGGAGGAGACCCCTGAGCTGACTCGGAACTCACTGGAGGACACCTATAACCTCTCTGGCCTGGAAACATCTTGGGATCCCCCCCAGGAGGAGTGAGAAAGTGCTGCTGGGGAACAGGACGTCTGAGTTTCCCTCCTGGACCTGTTGCCTCAGCGACCCCGACCCGCAGATAAGCGGCAGAAAACGGATGAATGTTTTGAACATGGTGCATGGCTTTGTTTGTTTTGTTTTGTTTGTTTGTGCTGTAATATTTACACCACACAAACACAACATCTGTGTGAACACATTACCTCTCACAGAGCAAACAGCATTCTCTCTGGCAGGAATTAATTTTAAGTTCCGAAACTCCAGTTGGAGGGAAAATACCTTTTCTGGAGGAGTCTGAAGCATGATGGCTGGCGGTAAACAAAGGTAGGCCTGTTGTAAATCAGCAGTTTGCACCTTTTCGAGCGGCAGTGTAATCTGCGTGTGTGTGTGTGTGTGTGTG
>NC_051451.1:16682628-16690607 GCF_001649575.2 Kryptolebias marmoratus | reverse complement strand
CCCCCCCCCCCCCCACACACACACCTCCCTCCCCCTTAAAAAACTCGCAACACATGGCAAAGTTTTGTCATTTACTTTAATAACCACAAACCTCCCTCATCTGCCTCTGTTTTTGTACGCAACTCTACTTCACTTTAAAGGCCTGGCAGTCCTTCAAGAATCCATATCACCCGCCGCCTTTTACCTCCCCCATCCACCCACCTCAGTTTTAAACTGAGAAGACCCCACGCTGAGAAGGGACGGAGTCGATCTTCACGCGAGTTGGCGAGGTCTCGCGCGATCTGCTCGCGCTCCAGCTACGCGTCGAGGACGACTCTCAGGTGCTGGCGCACCTGCAAACCTGCTTTACCTTACAGCACTTTCTGTGTTGGCTGAGGGTTGATCCACTGCAGTGGGTTGACTCCAAACGTTAAAGAGTCGTAGATGTACCTAATTTGTACTTTCTGAGAGTTTTATTAAAGTCCATTCACTGATTCATGGGATGTTCCACTTACACTACAGACGAACAAACTTACACACAAAAATACACAATCAAAAGCATTATAGGCTATAATCAAGTTCCTATTTCTACTTTTGTGTCCTCTTCACCTCAGCAGAGGTTTTCATCAAAGGTCAGCACTGTTGTTTAAATCCAGAGCCGACGTTTCTCTGTAAAACGTTTGCACACTGAAAGCAATGAAGAGCAGATCCTATCATTTCTACATCTAAAAGTCTCTTTATTTTATTTATTTATTTATTTATTTGCTTCCAGGAAAAAAAACTTTCTTGCACTTTTAAAAAAAATAAAGTGGCCATGTTCAGTATTTTTTTGTATTTATTTTATTTTATTTTTTTCAGGTTTTCTGAAGATCTTTTTAAAGTTTGGCTTCAGACTTTGGCTGCTTTTTCCACTCATTTTCAGTTCAGTTCCTGATCATTTTTAAAGACCTGTTTTTTAATTTTTTATTTATTTATTATTTTTTGTTTCTTTATTAAGATACTTAACTTTGCCATCATTTGGAATCCATCTGGCATAAAAAAAACATTCTTAAACTAAAGGGATGAACCAGCTTTGTATCGACACATAACAGACAACTTAACAATGATAATATGGATTTTTAGACACTTCATTAATGGCAGCCTGTAAAGACACACATTACAATTTCTTTGTGAGAATATATAAAACAAACAAACAAAACAAAAAAACTGGAACACAGTTTGACTAAAACAACATGACCAGGATTTTAAAACCAACAAAAAGATTTCCAAAGAGCAGAAAACTTGACAAACAGCAGACGATCAACTGAAAGATGATATCTCTGTTGGGTCTTTACTGGATTTTATTCTTTTTTTTCTTAAAGACATGACTTTCAGCAGCTGCTGCAGATCTTACTCCTGTCACTTCTTCTGTTGTCCTCCACTTGTCCCCATTTCTCATTGTTTACACACACACACTGCACAGTCCTGGGTACAAAGTAGGACTGTCAGGGTGAAAAAGTAGCCAAAGACTAAACTTGGAAAGACTTTCAGAAATCCTGAAAAACTACTGATGAAGATCACTTTTAAAGACTATTACTGGTTCCTATGAAGAAAAAACAAAGACTACTTACACACACTTATTGGTTTCCCTATCCTAAACAGGAAATAAGACCACAGATAAAGCGAATGTGAACGTTTTGCAGATTTCTTGCGCTGCCTCTTTTTGTGTTGCTGGCCACCCTCTGGAAAACCATTCTTGCATGTTAAAATGCACGCCGCGTTCAGAGAATGTAACTCTGGCACGTCTAATTTTGTCAGAACCTCGGTCCCGCCGTCCTGCGGAGTTATTGCCCCTTTAATGAGCCACGCTCACACACTCATCCGGACTTAGAGGGCGAAGTATTGAATCACTGAACGACAAAACAATTTCAGGCAAAAGAGTTGAGTCCGGGAGGAGGGGCAGATAAGTGGACCTATTCGTTGATGTAATGAAAAGCAGAACTTTCCCACTCCGGAGCCGAGTGACCCTTCAACCCCCCCCCCCCCTCCAAAAAAATAACCTGCCCCTTGTTTTTTTGGCAGAGGTCCCAGTGAAACCACATGCAGGCTTAGATGCCTCCCATCTTCCAGCTCCCACATTCTTTCTGACTATTTGAACTTTTCAGAGGAGGGAGTGTATCTGAAAGAAGAAAAAAAAAAAAGAAGCACTGACCAAATGTCAGTTCATATAAGCCGACACTTTGTTCACACAGACGGCTGCTGAGGAGAAGGAGTGAAAGGACACCTTGTCAGTAGCTGTTCCACTTTCAGGCACAAAAAAAAGTTCCCCCCCCGGATTATCAGAATGATTTACAGAAGCAGCTAAAGTTCAGAAAAGATATCTGAAACAGCAGAAAACGCTCAACCGTGACCCTCTCTGCAGGTTTAAATTCGAGATAAAAATAAACAGAAATGCCTACTTTTTCTGAAGTACTGATTAGGGATTAGTAATTAAACGCTCGAAGAAATGCATATTGCCTGCCGCCTTTCATGCCACAGTTTTACACTAAGGTCATCTTATGTTGAAAAATGACAGCTGCTTTCTTCAAACCTTCAAAATAAAGGTATGTGCTGTGAATGACTCTCAGCTACAACCCCTCCATGCTCAGAGTATGTGTTGGGGATCAGTCTCAGTTACTACCACACCTAACTTGAGCTCAGTATCTGTAGAAGTGACTGACTTAGAGCTATTTTTGTGATTTTGAAGGTCAGCAAGCTTGAATTGTGTTGACTCCAAAAGTTAATCAGTTGAAACGATTGCTTTCTGCAAGTTTTTATGAAATTTTCTTTAGTTCACTCATCCATCTTTGCCTTTCGGTTGGCCGGTGATAATAATTCTTTGATAAGTTTTCAAATACTTCTCTGTTTGGTTCATTGTTTTGACTCCTTGTCTTCCATGTAAAGTGAGATCAAATAAATTCTCTTTGGAAATAAACAGTAAGTGCATAACCAGAATATGAACTGAACAAACTTGCATTTTTTAAATCATTTTTTTAGTCTAAACTGGTAACTTTAGAAACTGCAAAATGTGCTGTGCCAAAAAAGAAAACAAAAAAGAAGAGTCTGTCATTACCAGAGTTTAGAGAAAAGCGAAAGCTGTCAGCTTGTCATGCTGGAGAAGAAGCTGTTGGGAGGCAACCGGAGTAAACCCAAAGAGACACCGGCACAAAGAAGAACAATCAGTGTTTTGTCTCGACTGAACTTCAGCTGTAGCTTCAGCACGATGTCTTGCAGACGGCTCACGCTGCGCTCAAACGTTGAGGTGCACGAGACCTTTTGACCTGTGGGATGTCGTTCTCACAGCGGTTTTGGTCTTATCTCTGCTGCTGCTCGGTTCCAGGAGGAATCTGGTTTCCTTAGATGGAAAACCAGATTCAGGGGGAGAGTTTGCTTTCTAAACGGGGAAGTAACAGAGCCCCGTAGGCATTTTAGTGCAGCAACAAACAACAGTAAAGTGTTGACCTTTTTTAAAAATTATTATTATTTTAATTGAGCAGCTAACTAAAAAAAATCGGACTGACATTGAACTCATCGATTTAAAATACAGCAATAGAATATTTACAGCTCAATAAGATTTTAGACCCACAAAATTATGAGGATTCATTCACTTATTGAATAAAAAACAGTATTAGAAGTTTGAATGATGTTTGCTTAATTATTAATTACAAATAACTTGTAGATAAACTGTACTATTAAGTATATCTTTAAATAATTTGTGTTACATGCGTTTAAAGCTAAAGAAAAGTAAATATAGGAATCAATTCAGGTAATGATAAATTGATATTAAATTTGTCTGCTAATTAGTGACATTTAGCTTTTAATGTCAGTCTTTTACTACTTTTAGGATCTCACTGCTTTTAGCTGAAAGCTAGCATTTTGCTACTTTTGGCTTTTAACAAGTGTTCTGCTTGTTTTAGTTTTAAAAACTCAGTTTCAGCAAATTTCAGCAAAGTCATTCAGCATTCAGCATTCACAAGTTTTTTTTTCCCCTTAATTTTGCAGAAAATGCAGTTTCTTTAGTTTTTCTGTTTGAGGTTTTTCAAACGAAGTACTGCAGGAAAAATTATTCTAGGGTCATACGCGATGATGAGCATGAGGATGGGGCTGACTATCAATGAGTTGTTTTTGGGAGGTTCATAAGGAGTATTTTCCTGTTCGTCTTTGGTTCATCTGATGCCAAAATGTGTGTCTCAATCTTGTGAAATGAAAAAGAAATGTTTGCATCTAGGTCGTCGAGAGGAAACCAGTTTTCTAAAGTAATTCTATGTCAAGAATAGAGCAACTGCAAAAAAGAAAAGAAAAAAGTTATTATTCTAATATAGTAGCAGAAATTGCACATCCTTGCCAATCAAATATTTCTCAGCTTTAAAGTTCTGTGATGATTAATTCAGAGCTGGGATAGAGGGGTGAAAACTTTGACTCAGGTCTGTTCAAGCATGGTTTCCATAGTAACCCATGCTTATGCTGTCTGTGGCAAAATGAATAGGAAAAAAGGGACCGGGTGTCAGATAGTGTGCCTTTTCGCAGACATGAGGGGGCTCAGAACTCCACCAGTTCATAATACATCAATGGGAACTTTCTCACCTCACATGCATGCACAACATGAGCACTGACGATCTTGCCTGCCTGATGGACTGCTTTTCTTGGCAATTTAAAGCAATCGGCAACCAAGTTTGTGTATTTCCTCATTAGCAAAGCCATTGTCTTATTATCCAAAGGCTGGAATCAAAACTGTTTTCCCTCAGGATACAGAGAGTTTTGAAATATTATCCATATACCCCTCCCAGATTTTTGCAAGACACCTTTTTTTTTTAAAAAAAATGCCCAAAGGCATGCTACACGATACAGGCTGTATCGAAGTTTCGTCAGCAGAGCTATCTGGAAAGCTTCATTCTTGTTTCGACAGGCAAATATTTATGCATTTTGAGATAAAGCCGCGCAGCTCTAAAAACCAAAACTTGACAAGCAACCAGAAAGTTTTAGACTAAGCTTGATCGAGTCAAGGACTCCGTGAGCACTCATGAAAAAAAAAACAAAAAACCCCACTGTTGACCAAATTGGTGAAAACGCGAAAGAATACAAGTAAATCAGAAAATAAAAATGATTAATTAGCTTTGAAAACAGTTTAAAGGACAGCTCAGTGGATTTGTAAAATTTTCACCCAGTCAAATGATGCAAATGCTCTAATTCAAAACAAACACGGCCCAAAGAGGTCAAACATAATGTCACAGTCCAGACACACAAACTATCCTTTGTAGTTCTCATTGCATTGTCCTCTTTGACTCTCAGCCAAACTTTGGACATATAAGATGTGCTGATGGAAGAAAAGTTGTACAACCGAGTACTTTTGCGATACAATGCCATTGTCTAGCATTACACTAACTCCACCTTTCAGCTAAAAACAGTCCTGCTACACCCTCTCAGCTGGCTGGAAGGAAACACGCTTTGAGCCTGAAATAATTGACATTGTTACAACTGAAGCGGTACCTTTGCAGGACCCGGGTGTAGAACTGCGTCAGCTTACACATGCTCGTAATCACATATACACACACACACACACACACCCCACACACAGACAGCAGCTGTGTGGAAAGAGACGGACTTGTTTACTAAAGTGGAGAAGCTGGCTGAAGTCCCCTCTGTGGTTGTCTTTGGATGGCCTCCAATGGTCAGTGTGTGGTTCATTTTAATTTAGGCCGAGGCGGTGGTCTGGCTCAGCAAATCTCTGGTGTGCTGTCACATTTAAATCAAAACTATTAAAATTTAAGTAGTTTTGAGTTTGGCTGTGCCATAAAACTCTCTCTTACGCTTCAGCTAAAGTCCAGAATGTATTTTGAGCTTAAAAACATCAAAATGAAGATGCAATTTATTATATAAAGCAAAAAAAATGTTTTTGTGACAACTTAATCAGAGTGGAAGATGCATAAAATGCTAATCAGGTAAAGATGTAAACTGTCGCAGGAACACTCGATTGCACGGGTGAAAGGGTTTTGGGTCACAACCTGCCCATTTGATTATATGGCAGTCTGTAACTCAAATCACCAGACACACATATTGTGAAACCCTGTGCTCCCCCAGCTCCACATCTAAAGTCAACAAATGCTTGTTGGGAGTAATGTTTCTAGAGGGTGACGGTAATTGAAAGCAGCTGTTTGAAGCCTCCGCAGCTGGAGTTTACGGCGCAACTGCAAACAGGCCAGTCGGTGGAGATTCAGCGGTACTGCAGCTAAGACAGAGAACTCAGTCGCTGATCCTCCTCGGAATGTTTCACACACAAATACTTCCAAAAATAGTTGTGCAACTGTAAATAATAAAAAAAAAAAAACAGAACGCAAGGATTTGCAAATCTCATGCCTCCGTGTTTTATTCACGACAGAACATAGTCGTTGTTTTTCTTTCGGCTGCTCCCTTCTGCAGGGGTCGCCACAGCGAGGGAACTCGCATGAAAGATTTGGCGATGGTTTTACGCCGGATGCTCTTCCTGAAGCAACCTGGGCTCAAATGTGCAGCCTCAGGATTACACGACCGTAGCACTGACCACCGAGCTACAGCAGCCTCTCTCGACGAAACATATTAAATGTTGAAACTGAGAAACTGTTTGCTAAAAGAACAAAAAAAGATAACTGTAAATTCGATGGCAGAAACACATCTCAGAAAGTGTGTCGAAGGCGGCAATAGGCTGTAAAAGCAAGTTGTACGGATAAGAAACAGCTGGAAGCCATTTTATAACTAATTAATCGTAATTAATTGGCAACAGACCAGTAAGAAGAGCATTTTAGAGGGTGAATCTCAGAAGTAAAGATGGGCAGAGGTTCACCAGTCTGCAAAAAAAAAAAAAAAAAACTGCATCTAAATATAGCAGAACAATTTCCAAACAATGTTCTTCAGCAAAAAATTGGGAGGACTTTAACCATTCCATCATCTACAGTTCATAATATTGTCAAAAGATTTGAAGAATCTGAAGAAGTTTCTGTCCACAAAGGACAAGACCTGAAGTCAATAATGTCTTCTCTGGGCCAAAGCTTCTTTAAATTGGACTGAGACAAAGTGGAAAACTGTCTCCTGTACTAAAGAGGAGAAGGACCATCCAAACTGTTATCAGTGCAAAGTTCTAAAGCCTGCCTCTCTGATGGTATGGGGGTGCATTAGTGTTTATGGCACAGGCAGCTTACACATGTGGAAAGGAACCATTAATGAAGAAAATACATACAGGTTTTAGTACAATATATGCTCCCAGTAAAAAATCCAGCAAAGGAGACCAAAGACTATTGAACAGCTAGAATCAGACAAGAATGGGACAAAACTTCCTCTAAAACCTCCAGCAGCTGCTCTCCTCATTTCCAAGATGTTCACAGATTGTTGTTAAAAGAAGAGGGGATGCTTCACAGAGGTAAACGTGGCCATGTCCCCGCCTTTTTGAGATGTGTTGCTGCTCTAAATTTCCAAATCACTTTTATTTTTTCAAGTGCAATTTCTCAGTTTCAACATTTGGTACGTTTATTTTGTTCAACTATGAATTAAATATGGGTTTATGAGTTTAGCAAACCATTGCATTCAGTGTTTATTTACATGTTGCAAAATGTTCCAATGTTTTCCAGAATTGAGGTTGTAAATCCAGCCTTTGAAACTCCACAATTATCTCTTTTATCACAACACTTCTGCATGCTGTGCAACTTATTTGCTCCTATATTAGCACCCTATACAGGCTTGCAGGGACGAAAGGCTGAAATTCAAACAACTTACAGAGCTGGCTGTTTTTACACTGATCCTCCAGGAGGATTCGTCACGTTTTGATTTCAGACTCCCACGGTTCCAGCCGTTGCTAAGCTAGATGTTTACATTATCACTTTGAGGAGGGTCATCTGGCTTCCCAGAAAACAGGCAGCTTTGCCTCAGATCTCCTGAACTTCCTCTGCTCCTCAGTGACAGAAGGGAAGCAAGGGAGGCTGTGGAGACTGGGGTTTCAGACGTGGGGGACGGGG
>NC_051451.1:16655183-16682623 GCF_001649575.2 Kryptolebias marmoratus | reverse complement strand
GGGGGGGGGAGTGGACTGGAATGAGTAAGATGGGACGGAAAAGCTTCCGCCTCCATCACAGATACGGAGTGATGCTGACTTATTTCTCCTAGCTAGACTTCATCTGCTCTTTCTTCGATCACCATGAGTTGCTCGCGTCCAACAATAAACGGAGAAGAATGTGCAACCGCCGCCTTTCAGGCATATTTTCCCTCTGCATACTGAGTGTGCCTCATGTTCTAAAATTTGCTCTCGAGGAGGGCATTGCACACAGTGAACGCTTGCCTGCTTTCACCTCCTCCCACATACCCTCTTTACAGTGAACGAGTAGGATGAGCTGCTCTGTCTCCCTCTCTCTCTCTCTTTGCTGCGCCACCTGAATACAGCAGACACCTGAAGAGTTTGTGCTTTTGCTGTGGAGAAGGCAGAAATACAAGGCAATTATAAGCTGTAGACACTGGTTTCTTCTGTAGCAGCAAGGACACGATGACAGGAAAATCACAAAACAGTGTCTGTGGGAGAAGAAGAAACCATGCAAGCCAGATCTGAGGTGTAGCTCTAAGGATAATAAGAGTGTGCAAATATGTTAAGTTCTAGATTGTGCTGCAGCAGCTGTGAGATTGCATCTGTAATGTTCAGGCTCCGAGTAAACACAAAAATCTCAGATGTTTTGGGAATGAAACCAACAGGAAGCTGATGATTTTGCTTGATTTGGCCTCAGCTGAGGAGTTAAATTTAGACTCTGCTCCCGCCCCTCTCTACGCCGCTGTTGTTGTCATCGTCTTTGTGCAGGCTGATAAAAAAAACAAAAAACCTTCATTTCCTGAGCTTTCTGCAATCACGGCGACCCCACCCACAGGACGACCCCAGTCAAAGAACAGGGAGGTCAAAAGTCAGAGCACGATGAAGGCGAGCTCTTAAAATAAACACGCAGAGGAACTTCCATGTGAGTGTTTAAGGAAAAAAAAAGAAAAAATATATATATACATACATACATAGGAGAAAAGGGAAAAAAGCAGGCCTGAGAAAGTTTCTGTAATGATGATGTGAAACTTGTTGAGCAGTAATCTAGCACTGCACTGCCATCTAGTGAGGAGCTGAAAGACACGGTGACAGTAAAAGGTGCTGCCTCCTCTTCACGCTGTCATGTTCCTCAAACCAGTGATCTAGAAAAAAAATCAAGAAAATAAGATTTTGATAGCTTTGGGCTGTGAGGTTTGCACTTCAGATCTCTAATTATTTCAGCAAGAAGTGTCTGCTGGAATCTCACTGAAGGTGAAACTACACTGTGAGGGCATATTTTATTTTTACATTTTACATGATTAAAATGTAAAAAATTCTCGATGCAATTAAGAGTTTTGATTACATTTAATTAAAAAAAAAAGCATTTGGCAGCAATGTTATGCACTTTTTTAATTATTCCCTGCTGCCAAAGATGAATGTCATGTTTTGGCTGTGTCGGGGTATGTTTGTTCTTCTGTACTGTCTGCAAAATAGTTCATAAAATTATACAATTATTCATGTACATTAGAAATGAAATACATTATTCTTTTGCCACGTTTTGCTATATGTAACATCCACACTATGTAGCACTGCCACCAGGAATTGTTTTAACCTGTTCACAGAGAATTACTCTTTTTCTTCTCAACAACCTCCTATGGAATATCAGTTTCATAGGTATTTCTGAAAAAACAAAAAACAAAAAAACAAACAAGACTTGGATATGAGAAGGATCTTCTGTGTGTCTCAGAGAAAAGTGGTGACATGATCACAGAAATTGGCTACAACAGGACATTGCACAGCGTAGCAGGGAACATGTTGGTAATGTTGACATACGGGATAAAAAAAGAGGGAAAGAGGATGAGGGGAAGGGGGTTGGGGTACAAAAAGAAGAAAAAAAAAACCAACAGTAAATGTGACTTGTGTTCTCTTGGCACTGAGTCTTGTAGACACCTTACACATAACCGTGAAATGCTTGATTCAAGTTTAATTCCTCAAGATTTGAACAAAATTTGATGTAGAGATGTGGCTTGAATACTTCTCAAAGAAAAAAAAACATTCATTAAAGTTTCTTTTTACTATACTGGTGCTGCAATGAGCTAAAACCACTGACTCAGTGTCAACATTTGACAAAAAGACGGCTTTGTACGACCGACTGACTTATCAGAAGTATTGTCATCCAACCTGTGCGTTCCTTTCAAAACACATAATCATCACGCTTGTCTTTTGAAAGGCGGATGTGTGTGATGCACCACTTTAATCCGGCAGTGGAAAGGTGATCATCTGACACTGGCAGGGAGAGTCTGAGCTGCGTCGTTTCCCTCCAGAGACGCCACTTCTGGTTCCCTCCTGAGCTGTTTTCAGGTTGGCGACAACACGAGCATGCAAGCGCGGTCAGCGTTTGGCTCCAGTTCTGCTGTTTCTTATCACAGAGACCAACAGCTGTAAATAAATCAAAACATCTCCACTGGGGGACGCATGGGTTTTTTTTTGTTTTTTTTTGCACGTTCAAAGTTCTTCTATTCTCATGTTTTGCTCTTGTCTTTTGAGCCTTTTGCCATGACATTTACTTTGGTGGCCGCCGACTTTAGTGGAAGCAAACAGGGGACGAAATGTTAAGCAGACGCTCTCCATTGATTGACTGGGCGGCTCTCGGCACCCAGCCTGCCTCGCTCAGCACCGGCGCAGAGAGGAGAGGATCTGATGTGGAAGGGATCACTTCAGATCGGAGGAGGTCTGAGATGCTGTCAGAGCTCATTTCTGAGAATGCAAAAAAAAGAAGCTATTTGCAGTCACCAGGCAATTAAACGTTTAGGTTGAGACGAAGCCAACTGGGAGGCCCCGCAACTACTAACTATGTAAATATATTTTACTCTTCCTGATAGAGTCAGATTATTACTCTTTTTCTTTGTGCAGTTTAATTTGAATAGCTGAAAATAAATCTTTGAGTTGCTGTCATAGGATTCTTGGAAAAAAAAACCTGTCAAATTATAGAGTTGTTCAACGAATATCCAACAGCAGAAAAATGTAACAATGATTTGACTTGATGAAACTTGACTGTTCTTTTTCTTTGTTTTTGTTGTAAAGCCACTTTGATAAAAGCAACCCTGTCAAATACAGGGTTGATTACTTATCACACATATTACACAATTACACACACACACATTCCATTCTATTCAACAGATAGATAGATAGATAGATAGATAGATAGATAGATAGATAGATAGATAGATAGATAGATAGATAGATAGATAGATAGATAGATAGATAGATAGATAGTTAGATAGATAGATAGATTGATTGATTGATTTTGGACTGTAGTTTTAAGGTTTTGTAAGGTCCCATGAATTTCTAATAAATGTGTTAATGTAATTGTTATATTTAAAAATGAAAATGAAAAACAAAAGGCAGAGGGTTAAGCGAGTCAGAAATTGTAATTTTCTTCCCCAGAATCATATTAAAGACGAAATGAACAACGAGACGGTTGTTGCTGCGGAGATGCAGCCAGCATCCAATCCATGCACCTTTCAAAAAGGTCAAAGATTTGATCATCTGATCCATATGTCAGAGTACCCTTGGGTGTGATGTTGAACTTGACATTGCCTCTGATGAGTCCTTCGGTGTGTGTGCGCGCGTGCGTGCGTGTTCGTTTCAGAAAAGAGCTGAACGTCTGGAATAAGCAGCGCCGTTTGAACGCACGAACGAACGTGGCTTCCCCAATTTCTTTTCGTAGCCCATTCATTTAAATGCAGTCGTTTCTTTGAACAATTAGGCCTCAGTCATCCCAAACAGAGCCAATAGAATCAGACAGATTAATTCAGGAGGACATGAGGTACTTTTCCTAGATCAAAACACATTCTGGCTTAGCCTGTCGTTGAACTCTGTAAAAAGCTCTTTATTTCATCATCCACGTCCCATCAGGACTGCCCTCAAACTACACTTATTTAATAGAAAAGGTGGGGGCAGGCAGTGTGGGGCTGTAATTGTGTGTTCTCACACGCAGTTACACAAACACAGCACATGCTGTGACACAGATTGCTCGAGCCAGAAGAGCCAGAACATCTCTTGAGGTGACTTGAAATCTTAATTACCCCGAGAGTCAAGGCAGAGACAGATATCAGAGGCAGCATCTCCCAGAGTGCTCCACTGCTTCGGAGGTCGCGCAGTCACCACTCCCGTTAAGAATCAGGAGGCAGAGATAAAGTACGGGAATCAAGCTTCATTAAAATCATTGCAATAATCAGTTTTTTTGTCCTGCAGGTGTCCGAGCCTGCAAAGCTCGCTGCGCAGCTTCGCCAAAAAACCTGGCTTCCCCTAGAGCCATCTTTTATAACAGGCCATTCGCAGGTTAATTTGATTCGTTCACCCTGCAAAACACACCCTCAGGATTTGGAATCAACTTTCCATCTGCCTTAAGTTCATAGTTATGGATTGAAAACAATATTTGTCTAATGGTGGAAGCCCCGGACCTGGAAGACCTCCAAAATGTAATCAATCCTGCTTTGGCCCTCGGCCCACCCATCAGCCTAATACCTTGTCAATCCGTTTCTACATTTCGAGAACTCCAGCTAAGGAGGCAAAGACATAACCGTGTTAATGCAGGTAATATGGGAACTGAAACGAGATGAATATTTCATTTCCTATCAAAGAAGCTCTCCATCTGTTTTTTAGGTCAGCGCGGGCTTTTAAAGCATGACAGGGCTCCAGTTATTTCCAGTAAAATAACAAGCGGACACGCCATTAAAAGTTGCTTTTACTTTTAATGATGATGTGAATGATCATTCTTCTCGTGGCTGCAAAACTTTCATGTGTCTTGTGGGTTCTGCAAGAAGTTTCTAATGTAAAACAAAAAAAAAGGACAATGTCAAGAAGGAATTTAATGTTTCGATGCACAAAGCAGACGTTCTCACAGATGGTGTAATTTGTTACCTTTCTTTTGTCTCCAGAGTGCTAAATTATACGTCTGATCTCCTTGGGCATTCGGGACCTTTAATTTTTTATTCCGTTGCATCTGCATAACAACAAACAACAATTTGGATTCCCGTCTCGGAGACAGAAAGCTGTTTTCGGCGAAGCTTTTGACAGATTGAAAAACAGCATTTCGCTCGCTGGACTGATCCCTTTAATTTCCAGCGATTTGAATAAACACATTTCGTTTTCTTAGATTAGGTGTTACTGCGAACACGCTCAAACATTGTCTCGTGGCCATTTTTCTCTCAGAACTCCTCGAGGAGGACGCGCGCGGCTCCTGAACTCGGTCCCTGGGCGGCTCTTGATGTGATTGGCAGAGAATATTTCAGTCTTTTTCACCGTGGAAGGAGAAATAACGTCGCAGAAGCAGCACTACTGAGCTGAGGTTTGCATTCTGAGTGGGGGCAAAGGCACATAGAGCTCATCTGACTTTAATTTAACGCTGCGCGTCATTGGCCCCTCATCGGACTGAAACTCGTTCAAGGAGCTGTGGTTATTGCAGCGCTTTGCTTTGTGAAGTGTCGAAGAAAGACACACGTTACGGACGTCCGTTGATGGTTTACCAAGGTGTTTACAACATGAACAGCTCCTACTTTGTGCTGAGATCTCAACATAGTTTACTGTGAGGACAAGTCTGGCAGTGAATTATATCCATCCCCAATGGTTCACGAGATATTTACCTAACAGACAAACAGGTTTGACTCGAATGATTAATTCCAAAGTTCTAAGCAAAGATGCGGCACAATGTGCAGTGCTTCTGAATATGTGTTGGGAATGACTCTCAGCTACTACCACAGTTAATTTTAGCTCTAGCTCTCTGTAAAAGTGTCATAGTTCTGGTCATTTTTGCGTTTGCTGACTCCAAAGAGTAGACTTAAACCCAGTGATCACTTTCTGAGAGTCTCCCCTGAAATTGGTCCAGTGGTTTGTGAAATATTTTGCTAACAGACAGACGGGGTTTAACTCCAACAGTTATTGGCGAAGTTTTTGCAAAGTCGGACTTTGGTTAAGATGTTATGCTCAGAGTATGTGATGTGAATGGCACTCAGGTACTAACCACATCAATATTTTAACACAAGCTCATATCAAGTCAGAGTATCAACAAATGAAAACATGTTCACCCGGGTCCGTTCTGAAGTTCCATTTGCTTTCATTAAGATTATTTGTTTTTGTATTAATTCATTTCTTGTCTATGACAGCAGAAGATGCTCCACCGGTGGGGAGAAGACCCAAACAGGACTGTATAATCAAATCAAACCTGACTGATTTGTGAACCGCTCTTATTTCAGTCAAGAGGGAGTCACAATTATTATTTTTTTTCGGCTAGAAAACCAGACTGGAGGCTGCAAACAGAGCCTCCTGAGTTCAAACTTCCCTTAATGTTGGCTACAGCTGACAGTATAGATTCCCAAATACTATTCATCCCTTCTCTGGCGGCACAGTTGAGTGGAAATGGGAGAATAACTTTATTTTATTTTATTTTTTTCCTGTCTCTTATGCTGAAAGGCTTCTTAAACCAAATGCAAAACTATTCAACATCAAAATGATGGAGGTTTTCATTATTCACAAAGCAGCTGCAGATGTGAAAGAACTGCTTTTCATGGCTGCTAAAAAAAAAAAAAACTGGACATGGGGTTGTTTTTATTTTTTTATTTTTTTTTACCAAGGCAAAGCATTATTTTTGAGCCGTTTTTCACCGCATACAAAGAGTGCATTAAAACGCTCAGTGATAGATTTGTGAGCTGCGCTGTTCAGTCATCTTTCAGCAACATCTACAGTATCTGCCCTTTGGAACATGAGCGGCGTGTTTGTGTATCAGGGCTCTTAAATAATGTATTTCAAGACAATGGCAACAAAATAGGATCATTTCTCAGCATTTCAACATAAAAAAAAACAGCTCAAGCGGGCCAAATGTGCATATTCCACTTCGCAACATTCAGTTTATTCTGCATGAGAGGAGCAACATTAACCCATTCAACAGGGACACAAACTGGATGAAGGGTTCTGAAAGTTGATCCCATACTTGCAGCTTTTTGAAATTTTTTATTTATTTTTTGGAAATTGCTGCTGCCAGAATTTCACGAGACGTAGCGACCCACATCTTCTTGTCTCCGCTCCTTAACTTCTTGTATTTGAGATGTCTTGAAGAGATCACTGATTTTTGGAAAGTAAAAAAAGTTAAAGGCTGAAAAAAACAAACTTCCTGGTCCGTTGTGAGCGGCGTGGTGCTACAGCGGTTAGCGCTGTCGCCACCGCCAACCTCGCCCGAGGCCTCTCTCTGCGCGGAGTTTGAATGTTCTTCTTTTTTTTTTCTGCGTGGGTTTTTTTTTCTCTGAGCGATCCAGTCTTCTCAGAGTCCGAACAAACATTTCTGCGCGCTAGAAATCGGTGGTAAAAATGCCTGCAAACACGTGTTGTGGATTTCTGTTTCTTGGTTACTGGACAGGGTTTGGAGTCCAATATGGAGTCCAATATGAGCAGCAGGTTTCTTTTACTTGAAGCAGGATGTGTCCAAGGTGAATGGATGGATGGACAAGTGGTATTTTTTACTTTCTTTACAGTTAGTAGTATTTCTTGAAGGAATACAGAGTATGTTGTGAATAACTCTCAGCAACTACCATGTCAAATTTTAGCTCAGTATCTGTAAAATAGACAGAGGACTAGCCATTTTGTGCTTTTCAAGATCACTTGGCTGTGGCACACATTTTGAATGAAGTTGACCTCAAAGGTTAATGAGTTGTAGATGTACAAAGTTTCATTAAAACCCATCCAATGGTTCATGAGGTATTTTGCTAACAGACAAACAAGGTTGACTCCAAAAGTTAATGCTACAGTGTAACCGCCTGCCTTTCGCTTGTTGCCGGCAGGTGGCAACTACAAATTATTAGGAAGCAGCAATAAGCTTCAGAAAATCAGCCTGTAACCTTGTTTCTGTCTGCCCCTGCCTTACGCTTATTGTGATTATTATTAGTATTTTATTTATTGGTCTTAAGTGGCGGTTTTAAGTGGCAATAAAAAGCAGTTTATTTTTTAGAAAGCTGTGACACACAGCTTTCTGAGATTGACTAAAACCTTCATGGATGTGTTTTAAAAGTTGTCTGACTGCCTCTCTGTCACAGAGCCAAAACTTGATTCAGGTCGTCAGAATCCATTAAACGCTTGTGAGCTTTTTGCGAAACCTCAGTCGGTCAAAGTTGAAGTTTGCGAAACGGAGGTCGTCAGCCCAGCGACGGGACCCGTACCGATCTTGGATCGGCCGGCATGGCGAATGGTTTTCATTGACTTTTTAAAACCTGGTTTTCTGCATCTATCTTCCTCATGCTGTGTGTCCTTCAAAACACTGACGAACCATAAAGAGGGGTTTTTTTTTTTTTTTTTTTTTTTTTTAGAAATTGATTAAATCTCAAATTTTGGCTCGTTCTTTTACATCTAATTACATTTAGTTTATAAACTGCAAGCCACTAATAAGAAATAAGATAAACAAATAACAAGGTGTTTACGCATATTATTCATGGTATTTAATGTAATAAATGTAAATGTAAGTCTTTTTCCTCTCCATGAAATATAGCTCTGCTCTGGCTGCTGTTACAGGTGTTCCACTGTTTGTCATTGTCATTATTAAAGCAGAGCATCGTTAAGCAAAAAGAATTAAGGTCACGACTTCAGTGTCTGGGCTCTGATTCATGCCAGAATTCTGTCCTGGGGTTTGAACTGTAGTTCTTTGAAGACCAACCTAAATCATTTTAATGAGTTCAACATATCACCGCTGACTGCAGGTGTCGCTGATGTCACTGCCGAGTTCACACTAAATATATTCCATTGTTGTAGCCATTGATTTTCCTTCTCTTGATGCATTCATTTTTAACAAGGCAGGTCCCCTCCTTGCCCCTCAGAGGCCATCAGAAAAATGACACGCAGGATCCCGAGTGGTTCTCACACAGCTTTACAGGTGGAGAAATCCTCGTTTTCTAAAAAATAAAAATATGTCTCTTTAGGAGGCTGTATTCTAGTGCAGGAAGATTTAGTTCTTCATGGTGATAGTTATCAAATGTGGAGTTTTTCCACAAACAACAACAAACCCTGTAGAGCAGAAATAAGAGCAACAAATGAAAACAAGCTTTGACATCTTTAGATTTTGCAGCAAATGTTTAATTACGTAGATTTTCACTGTCAGGAATAAGAAAATCCAGATTTTATGAAGAAAAACGATAACAGAATATAGGAAAAACACATTGTGAAACAAGCAGAAATGGAGTTTTGTAATTTTGCTTTTTAAACTGTGCTTTTTTTTTTTAAATTTCCGATCTGTTTACTGACATAATTTAGGTTTTTCCTAACATTTCAGTCCCGAATGTATAAACACGCAAAGGTCTTCTTTGAATAATTATGTGTTGATTTGTCTGAGTGCATGCTCTGGGTGTTTACTGAAATAATATTTTGTCTGAATAAACTCTTTTAGTGCACAATTTGGCCCAAAAATTCAAACTTGAAAAAAACCCCAAAACATATGAAACACAACAATGTTTTCACTGAAGTATCTGACCTTAAAAATCAGCCCCAGTCAGCCTAAAGAAACTCTATATTTCCAACAAACACAGTCAAACCCATAATTACTTGTTTGTTTAACCATTAATTTAGTTTTTTTGTTTTGGAATATTCATTTAAATGCACTGATCCTATTCATTTTTTGCATGATTTTATCAAAGCGGCTTTAAATAACGCTCTTAAGGTTCCCTTTTTCAAACCTCGCCAAGCTCGAGCCGTGTAAAAAGTTGGCTCTAGTTTTATGTCTTTACGTCGAGCCCTCACGCAGAACACAGTGCTTTGATGGTGAAACGAGCTCTGCGCCGTGAAAGAGACAATGACTTTGTTTGCATATCCATTTTTTTTTTTTTTCCAAGAAAGGATCTCAGCGTAGAACAACCCAGACAGCGTTTCTTTTTTGTTGCTTAAGCGCACCCATGTGAATGTCATATTTTATTTATGAAGACTGAAAAGTGTGCCACAGAGAAGGCTCGCCTCCCAAAGTTCGGCTTCGAGATAGTGGATAGCGCTCATAAAACTTTCAGCTCCTCTCAGAGCGGCGAGTTCAGACATGTTGGGTTTAATTATTTTATTTCGCAGTGAAAGTTGAAAGTCGGAGACTATTCGCTGCGTGTCTGAAAATCAGGAAAAGTTTCTTGGTGCATTCCAGGGGCAGCCCCTGCTGGACCTTGCATCACCATTCATAAAACTTACAAAGAAATGGGGCAATTCTTCTAGTACTTCTTCTGTCGTACCTACGGTTTCTGCAGCTTCCTTTAATAAAAACCTCAGCTCTAAGCAACTTTGACGAGATTTTAGATGAGATCAAAGGTTTCAGATCTTTGGAAGGAAGGTTCTGTAGAAACATTTTGAACAATTGGTATCTCACCTGCATCTCACAGTCTGCTTGGCATGAAACAAATGGTTGTGTAGACATACGATTCTTGTCAGAAGTTGCCCAATTTGACTTTGAAGTACTACAGCTGTGAAGCTACTGGCTGCATATAAGAGTGAAACTTTATTTAAAAAATACCAAACTGACAGCGGTGTACTCCTATATGGTTTTTAAGAATAGAGTTGTTTTAAAATGGCGACGATCTACTTTGGTCTTGGTCGTTTTCTGACTGGCCATTAGCACCTCCAGGTCAATTCGTACCTCCGCCAAACTGTAGCGTTTCCAGCTTTGGTCAATTTGTATCCAAGCTTTATTGGTTGGAAAAGTAGCTGGTCTCTTCATACCCTTTTCTGTCCATGTTATACAAGTGGTAACCATTTTGTACCCAATTATCACTGAAACCTTAACCACTGGGTACAAAATGAGGGGAGAATTTGACGATTTGACCAACACCTCCTGTTAGCTCGCCAGTCGGGTCAGAATTAAACTTTATTTCTAAGTTAACAGATTGCCAGATTCCCTTTTTACAGAAACCCACTTCAAAAGATCTGACCCATCACTTTGAGACCTTAAAATAATAAGAAAAAAAGCTTCATCTATTTGTTACACTTAAAGATTGTATGGATTTCTTTATTCTCCCCATTTGCTTGTAAATATTTTGAGTTTTGGTAACATAGTTCCAGTGAAATTCCTCATTAGTGAGAGTTTGCCCTGAAATCTGTTGCTATGATCCCAGCATTATTTTACAGTGCTGTCACATCAGAAATGTTCTGAAGCCTCTGCTGAGCTCTGATAGGCCCCCACGTGAGATGTTCGTTCCTCATTGATGCCTTTCGTCTCAGGCTTTAACGACAAAGAACTGAAAGTGGATAATGATGATGTCACGCAGGTATCATCATCATCATCGTCGTTGTCGTCGTCTTAACACCGAATGCTGATGCGTCCATAAATAGAGAGTCGATTATCGCCGCAGTGTGATGCCTCAGACACATTAATATAAACCCACCCGAGGTTCGTGAATACATTTCTGATCGCCTTGACAACTCTTCCCCCCCCCCCTCTCACACCTCCAATGCAACTCGGCTGAGGATTCGGCGACTCTTTGTGTGTGCTCTTCACTGAGGCAAACTCTCAGAGGAGAAGCGGGATGTTGTGCTGTGACAGTCGAGTGTGGGACATCGAAGTCTCGCGCTCTTCTTCTTTTCTTCTTCGTCTGCCTTTTTTTTTTTTTTCCTTCTTCCTTGGTTGCTGAGAAGAGGCTGAGTCTTCCCAATTAGCAGTTTTCTGAAGAGGTGTTGTCACACTCTGGGAATACGATTTACAGTTGTTCAGGCTTATCTGAAGTCGCTGCGAGAATCTAACAAAGATAACATTATGCTTGATAATAACCCAGAAAACTCCACGAGGTTTTTGTGATGATTGATTGGACATGTTTGGATGAAAGCTGGTCTAATCCCTGCAGTGCATCTGTCCAAGCTGCTTACACTCACCTGGGAAATTGCTGTCTGCTGCCAGATAATGCAGACCAATTGCAAATCACAACCGCCTATTGTAAGCTGGTTGGAGACTTCTGCAGCTTTTTCAAAAGCAGGGGAAGATGAAAGACTACCTAGGAAAACTCTGACTACATTTACTATCTGACAGCAGACCATGAGAAAAGTAAAAACAGAATAAAATTGTCTCAAAGAGCCCAACACACAGAAACTTTCCATATATAGTTTCTTCTCTAAAAAAAATGTTGATCTTCTCTCTAATAAAACAGCAGCTCTATCCACCTTAGGCTTGCAACACCTTTAGTGCACCAGCTGTTTTATTCCATAGGTGAAGATTTGTAAGAGTCGGCTTCTATTCTTGAAAAATAAATGATCTAGGAACTGCTTAAAGGCAGTGGTTTGACTTATATGTACCGCCAAAGCTTCTTACAAAAGATAATGCATCAAAATAAAGGTGAAAATACAAGACAATAACTACTGGAGCTGTCTTAAACCGTGTTTGAATGTAAGAAAACATCACAAAAACTTTCAAACATCTACTTGTTTAACATAACGCCATCAAATATTTGAAACTTTAAAGTCAAATGAATGGGTGGAATATTTCCAGAAAAAAAAACTAGATTTAATCTTTGGAACCTCCAACTGGATCTGAAAGGGTGTGTGCCATTTTGTTAACACGTGTGCAGCTAACAGTCTCCTTCATTATCGCCTGCCAGCGAAGGCGAAGGCGGAGCGGTGATGTTTGTGGCTGTGCGTGTGTGTGTCTGTTTGTCTGCGCCCTTAGCAAAAACATCTCATGAACCACTAAAAAAAAAAAAAATTTTTTTAATGAAACCATCAGAAAGTCTACATCCACCGCATCAATCCAGTTTAAGACGCCTGCCATAGCTAATAGAACTTGACCAACTCAAAGATGGCTACAAGTCTGTTAGTTTTGCAGAAATGGAGCTAAAATTGGGTGTGATAGTAGCTGACGGTCATCTACAACACATGCTTCAAGCATTAACAGGTTATGCAACATCACGCAAGATATGGCAATATTGCAATATGGGATGAAATTGAGCATAATGTTGTATTTGAGGTTTGACCAAAATAGCTATAACTTTGTCATTTCTAACTATATAATGATCTTAGTGTAAAAGATTGGCATGAAAGGTGGTAGGAAAGGTGGTAGGAAATAGGCAATAAGTGCCTAGCAGCATGTGGTTCCAACCAAACCTTCCTTCTCCCTGCTATTATCTTGCACATATTTGTCAAAGACAGCACCTGTTGTCTTCCCAGAAATCAAACAAATGTTCCGAGTTTGAACGATGATGATAGTTTCGGAAGTGATCGTTACGGAGCCATAGCATGACCTGCGTGACCTCGACACTGCGACCTGGCGGGTGCGAAATCAGACGAGCCCTCGCCTTGCTGACCGAGCGCGTCAGCATGAAAACACGAAAGCAATCAGGGAACGCAAAAATGTTCCCCTCACAAATGTGGAGGCCGTTATCTATCGGCGAGAGGATTTACGGCCAGATTTCAAAGCAATAGTGCTTTTATTTCTTCAGTTTCCTGGATGAAAGTTTGCAGAAATGCCAGGTTTAAAATTCAAAATGGTCTCAGCAGAGGCAGATTGATGGGGAGCCTTCAGTCTCTCAGCGCAGCTCCTCGCTGAATTGCTGTACGAGTACGTGCAAAGTCCCTCTGGCATCAGCCCTATAATTTGACTTGTCACAAAATCAATCTATTTTATCTTCATCTCATTATCCCTTGAACATTTAGGAAGCCTGGCATAAATAGCTCATTAGAAATAGATCTAGTCTAGTTTTCTATATTATGAGGGCCAGGACTGTTTCAAGCTCAGCTCACAGTTGCAGATCACACGCAAATACGACTGCAAAATGGCTCTTCTTTACCTAATATGTGTAATTAAAATGAACAAACTGGCTTTCAAGATCTCTGACCCCAGGCAGTTTTAGTCAAATGTTGAAAAAAGAAATGTTCTCATACTGTTAAGCATCACTCTCAGATTATAGTGAGGAAGACTTTCAGCTCC
Source organism: Kryptolebias marmoratus (assembly GCF_001649575.2). Classification (NCBI taxonomy): domain Eukaryota; kingdom Metazoa; phylum Chordata; class Actinopteri; order Cyprinodontiformes; family Rivulidae; genus Kryptolebias; species Kryptolebias marmoratus. The sequence goes on along the minus strand of NC_051451.1, from coordinate 16,668,720 downwards.
TACATCAGATTTTAGCTCAATGTCTGTAAATTAGACTGGGTAGTAGCCATTTTTTTGTTTTCTAAGATGAGTCAGCTGTGGAGGCCATCTTGAATTGGGCTGGGCTCCAAAACTGAATCAGTTCTAGAGGTAAATGCACTTATTAGATCCCGAATGTTTCGTTGAATTCTGTCCACTGGTTCCTGAGATATTTTGCTAACAGACAGAAAGAGTTGACTGCAAATAAGTGATGGCAGATTTTAAACAATGATCTTACAGTGTGTTGGTGCTCAGAATATGCGTTGGGGGCTAGTCTCTGCTACCGCCACACCAAACTTTAACACAGTATCTTCATAATTTACTGAATTATAGCAAATTTTGTCCTTTTGAAGGTCAGTTGGCTGTGGCAGCCATTTTGATCGGCGTTGACTCATAATGCTAATCAGTTGTAGATGTACAGCCGATTATGACTTTCTGCAAGTTTCGTTACAAATCGTCCTGCTGTTCATGAGCTATTTTGTTAACAGACACACCTGCACACACACACACACACAGACATGAACAAAAACATCATCACCCATAATAAAGTAAATGTTAAGTGAAAACATTAGATTTCAAGGTTTGGCTTAAGCTCATTAAGCAAAACGTCTCCTGTTTTTCACACCTCCAAACTTCTCTGCTTTTTATGGCCTCACCACAGGAAGCAACAAAGTCAATAAAGTGGAACTTGTGAGCTACGGCGTGCAGGATTTTAAACTCTTCGCTTTTACCCCCATCTTTAAGTAAAGGGAGGCAGGGATACGATCGCATTAAGCTGTTTAAGGTGTAGCCTGCTGCGTTCATTTATTGCCCCCAGGTTTTGCAGATAAAGGAGGAGAAAGTCTGCCGGAGTCAGCAATATGCCACATAACTGGATGTTGCGCCCATAACTGATGCAACTCCGTGTACCATGGGAGCAGAAGCAGGGTAGATAATATTGATATTTTCTCACACTATCTCTGAATCATGGTCGAGGATCTCATTGAAACTGCCGGGCCTGCTGTGTGGCGGCAACCGTCACGTCTTACCGGCGCCATTGGAAACAAAAAAAGATTCAAAAGTATTGATTTTAAATGGTGGTTTTTATCTCAAATGACAGCTCGCTGGGAGTGCCATTATCTGACAGCTGCTCCAATGGATTCCATTGATTAATTCTGTCTTTTTGAAATGGCAGCCGTGGGACCAGTAAGTACATTTCTTTTATACTGATACAGGAGTCAATATGTGGCCTATTACTCTGTATTTTTTTTTAGTTAACTTCTTCCTCCTCTCAGAGCTCAGTGCTTCTTGGGGAGTGACGTTGTAAAAAGAGTCAATAGAATGCACTCTGACATCTGCTTATAAAAAGATTCATCATATTTTATCTGGATTCATCTGCCATTCATGAGAGTAACCTGTATGGTGCTGAATTCCTGCTTTACATTTTGGAAAAAAAAAAAAAATGTCTGAGAACATATCCTTGTAGGTATGGGCTTTCAACATTTCAGCTTGTCGTAGCAATAAAACTGCGGGAGGAAAAAAAAGTGGGCGAGCTCACTTTTTTATGAGGGTATCTGTACATTTTATACCTTCACAACTCTAAAACTTTCATAAGTTGAGATTGACAGCTCAATCGGCTCCTGTGTTTTGGGATTCTTTGGGGCTGTGCTGCAAAGTGCTGAACCGGCGTCCCCAAGCTGCAGAACAGGGTCAGCGCTTGAGGTGGCCACCTGAGCTGGGTGTAAAACGGCCAGTAAATCACTTTGCAATACCGGACGGTGTTTGTGTGGAGCCGCGTGCACGTGGCGCACGAGCCAAAAAAAAAAAAAGAAAATCTTTTGCATTTCCGTGCCGTCCACATCCTTACAGCTCGGTCTGCACAATGCATGCATGATCAGCTGGGAGATTATGTGCATTCAGGCATCAGCGTGCGCTTTGTGCTCTGGTGAATGTTTATGTTTGCCTCCTTTGCCAACAATTTGCATGTGCATGTGTGAGTGTTTGCGGGTGCACGCAGGTCACCCTGAAGCTGCCAGACCAGATGTGCAGGAGTTTGGATTGTGCCGAGTGATGAGTGGCTCCCTCGCTGACTCTGCAGACTTGGAACAATGCACACAGGTCTCTCCAGCTAATGAGCTCTCTATATAGAGAGCGCACCGAGAATCCACTCTGCCCACAGTTTCAATCAGGACCCTCCATATCTGCCGGGCAGGGAACGTTATGCCTGCGCTGGCGTCGGACCAAAGAACTTGATACAAAATGCAAATCAGCATCCACAACCTGAGGTGGTTCCAAGTTTGTTTGTGTCACAGGGTGGTGAATGACAAGCTCCATAGATAAGGACGGGGTAGGAACGCAGCAGCAACGCGGCTATTTTTGCTTTCCTGGAGTTCACAGGCTGCTTCTCTCCCAGATTCACTGCCAGATTACTTTGTATAACTGGGACAGCAACCAAAAAAAAATAAAATAAAATGTATAAAATAAACTTTAACTAATACTGGAACATATTGTGCTGAAAAATCACATTGTGTCACATTCATGCATAATAGCACAGAAACAACAATCTAACCTTTTGTTTCCCCAGGGGTGAAATGGACTTACAATAATATAGACATAGACAGATGCCTGCTTGAGGCAAGTGTCCAGAATTCTAACTGTGAAATGACTCTTTATTCATTATTCATTTTGCTTCTAATGTCTTCAGTTCACAACAACATTTAATGCAGAAGAAGACTCAGCTGCCAAAACCCAAATACACGGTGCAGTCGCTACCCCCAGGTTTTTAAAGTTGGGGTGCAAACTTATGGTTTTGCGCCCCCGTTTCTATCACCAGGAAAAAAAAGACAAAAGCATGAAGTGTTTATTGGTTCTATTAAAAGAAAAGAAACAAACAAAAAAAAACCTTCACAAAGTTTCAAACTCGGGTCTCCTGTTTCGAGGCATACTGCGACTTCCATTGGAGCATCCTGTCTGACTGTACTCTGACATAAAAAAGCATGTATATATATATATATATATATGCAGAAATATGTCAAAATCTCAGATTTATTTATGAGTCAGGAAATTATGAGATTTTTCTCACTTACCGTGTAAATATTTTTTACCTTGTTTCTAATTTTAAACCCTTGTAAGGAAAACAGAAAACCCTAAATCTCACGGTCTCATGATATAATTCATACAATACGATGTGATGCAATACAATATTCTTCATTGTCTTCTTGAGCAAATTTGTTAAAGACATATACACACTAACATGCACACAATGAACTAAAGGCTAAGGATAGGTAAGGGCCGTAAAATTAAAAAAATAAAACAAAACGCAACGCTAAATCAAAGCCAAATACAGTAAAGAAACACAACCAAAACAGCACAAGTCTGGGTCGCAAGCAGAGCAGCAAAACAAACAAACAAACAAAAACAGCTTGATCCATTAAGACATATTTAAGTTTGGTTAAGATGACTCCTTTTTTTTTGCACAACAGGCAGTTTGGAATGCAAATTTACTCATAAGCTACAAATCCTAGCCTAGTAGCAATGTCATAAAATATTCATTTTCACAGGAACCTTATTCTGTGGTGGTGCAAAATCTGCCTCTGATGGAGGAGTACAAAGATAGCCTCATATACCCTACAGTGTTCCTCTGCCATATCGTATACCTGTCAGAGAAAATACAAAGACTCGCGAGCTCGTGTCAGATTTCGGCGCCTAACCTTTCTGTTTTAGTTTTGTTTCTCTGGCAGCACTAAATGCATGAGATGCCCCGTAGTATCGTACAAGCGCGCTGTTTTGATATGTGAGCGTGTGATATAAGCTTTGGTTAATAATTGATGTCAGCAAAGATGTCTCTTTCAAGCTGCTTCATATGACTCAAAAATGACATTCCTCAAAATAAGAGGGGTCTTCTGCAGGATGGATGCCTCACTTTGTGAATTGCTGATGCACTGTGTGGGAGTTCCCGTCCCTGCTGGCTGCCTTATTATTGTGCAAAGTTCAGTAATTTCAAATTTGTCACGACCTTTCGACCAGAAAGCAAAAGGTTAAGATGATCTCATTAGTGCTATGCAGGGATGTGCAACCTTTAGTTTGCGTATACTAAACAACTAAAAGAACCCTCTCTTCATCTCATACTGTATGCCTCTGTTTTTGACAACTAAATTAGTAAAAGGACCTGAAGATGCGTTCTGCTTTGCTGCGTGGAGCATGAGAACAGCATGTGCTTCCAAGGCTGAGATACTGAATATGGGAGCCCAGTTTAGACAAATAATTCAGTATTTTGGAAGTAGAGAGAACAGAAAGCTAAATGAGACAGTTGTTACCACTATTTTTCTGTATATGGTAAACAGAATAATGCTGATTTAATGGTCAGGCTTGTTGGAGCTCAGTCTTCAGACTCACTGACATAAAACGCCCACAAGGCCATTTAGAGAAATTTTTGCATTGGCTAATGTCAATTAGCTGAGGTAACTACCTTGAATTGGGTTGATTCCAAATGTCAATAAGTTTTAGATGTACAGCTAACAATTATGTTTTGAGAGTTTCACTAAAATTTGTCCAGTGGTTCATGAGATATTTTGCTAACAGACAAACAGGGTTGACTTTAACAGTTAATGTCGAACATGTTGCGCAAGGTGTAGCACTTGGAGTGTATGTTGAGCTTGATTCACGCTAAAAAACAATGCCATCCTGCCTAAACTGGGACATTTGGTAAGAAACTGCTTGTGTCACCCTAGAACTTGTGGTTTAAAGCATAGCATAATTTATCTGCAGTGCTTTTTCTCAGAAGTCACATTTCTGTGTAAAAATGTAAAAGTGTGATTGAATCGAAGTAGTTCTAAATTGCCCCAACCGGAGGTGACCTGGGGTTCAAACACTGACGGCAGAAGGGTTCAGAAATTAGGGAACTTTGATGAAAGTGGCGCAAAAGCCACTGCAAACCAGGTAATCTAAAACAAAGACAAACAATGCGATCGGGGCAAGGAGCATGCGGCAAAAGAATCAAAAATTAAATAAAAACACAGGGCAGAAAAAGATCAGAAACACACAAAAAAAAAACAAAAAAACCAACAACCTGACAGTGACCAAAGAACCCAAATGCTTGCAGAGAAATCAATATACTGTATAAAGCACAGGTGCAGGCATACAGGAAACTAAACACTGGTGAGGACAAAGAACATGAAGCAAAACTAAATTGCAAACACAAAAGTGGAAACTAAATCATCTCGTGTTGACCTTTGTGTAGAACTAGCTGTTTGTAGCTCAAGATGGGACAGTAAGACGATGTGTTCGATCATACCGAACATAAGGACAGGAAAAAGGCAGACCGTTAAAAGAACATACTGTTCATTTATATAAAGAATGTATCGTCTGAACTGGACTTGAGTGGTCAAAATGTGACAGCTCTGAGCCATTTTAGCAAAATCGTAATAACCTCTTAAATGATCTAACAGTCCGTGAGAGGATGAAGAACATGAAATGCTTCACTTGCACCCAGAGGTGAGCTGTTTGACAAGGGCTTGAGGGGTAATTCAAGCAAAATCTAAAACCGAGCAAACAAACGGCTAAAGAACCTTCAATTTACGTTACGTAGTTTGGATATTGTGCAGACACATTCACTCAGGAGTAATCCAGAATCTAAAACCAAAGCTTATTTATTTAAATATGGAGCCTTTAGGAGACAAAAAAAGATGAAAATTATTGTTTGATTATGATTTCAACACTACTTTTGACTTTTTAAAAGCCACGTAGATATTCTTTATGAGATGTGATCAACTTTTAAGGGTTACATGACAGAAACCCCAGCAACTGCCACATCTGTTAACACAAACTGCACCTGAAAGTGCAACACAACATTTCTGCTTGGTGCGCAAAAAAGCAAATCTAAACAGCATAAACGGTAGGTAAAAAAAAACAAAACCTCAGCTTCTCCCAGAATATATGGACAATGTGAAAACTATTTTTGGTTTTTCCAAAGAACGACACAGAACTGGAACTCATGACTTTTGCAAATTAAGGAGACACTTTGAATAGCTCCATCTATAATTAATAATTACAAGTTTGTGTCTTGTGGCTGTGGTTCCACTGCTGGAGGCTAATCAAGAGATGATATGAGCTCCTACTGTGAAGGAAATGGCTTGATTTATCCAGTTGAAAAATGAGAAAAGGAGCGGTTTTACCCAGCACAGCTCTTTTAAAAAATGTCCTAATAATGTCCTGCAAATGCACAGCTACTTCAGTTATAATATTTGTTCGTTTTTGCTTAAGGAGTTTCAGATATCTTAAGGAAGGCACTAAAAATCAGCTAATGAGACAACACTTTAAGGAGGGGGATGTTCAGCAGGGGGGGTAGACTTCTGTCATTATCGAACAAAGTTTAGGAGGATCTGAGGAACTTCTATAAGTTTTAACCACGAGAAAACATCAGAGAACAGGCCTGCTGAGCCAACAATTCGATATTTGTCTCAGATCTCGTGTGCTGCCGTAGTGTTCTCAGCTACAGGTTCGGGTTTATTTTAATTCCCCACTTTCACTGCTTCCTTTGACCACAAGAAACCATCCCTCTGGAATCAAATTTGTTAATCTAATTGCGAGTTGAATAATCCAACTATGACTCCCCAAGGTGCCAATTTTTCTTTCTTTTTTTCCCTCCCCCTTTTCCGAGAACACAGACCTATTGTTTAAAAACCCAAGGAAATTTCCTATCCTAAAATGACTCCACCTCGAGTCTAGAAGCATCTCCTCACAAATGTCTTCTTCCAGGCTTTTATCTGGGGCACGGCATAAAAATTACATTTTGTTGAAGGCTATACGCTCATGCAGAGAGAGCTATTAGTGCGAACATCTCCTCTAACTCTGACATGCTGTGCAGGTCCGTGAAAAAGATACCTCTAATATTGATGAATGTCCTTCTGAAGTGAGGAATTAAACCGAGTCTAAATTCATGTAGGTGATATTGGCAACAACTGGTTCAGCTAAAAATCTACGTTTGAGCTAAAACGAAGAACATCTCTCCTGATGGTGGATGATTCGCTACGGTAAAGCTTAGGAGCAATTGCTGTAAAGCTGGATATTCAAGTCCACTTTTTACTTCTCTCTGAAAACCATAATGATAGTCAATACAGGCAGTATAAGAAAAATACAATATAACTTAGGGTCTGAGTTTGCAGTATAGCTTCGTCAAAAATAGCTCCAAGCTGAGTTGAGTGAGCTGGTTGGTGTAGCTGGCAGAAATGAACATAAACACTTTTTCAATATCCAAGATGCAGTGAATAATGAATATCTTCAGTATGAGACAATCACTTTTATATTAAATCCAAACTTCCACAGTATTAGTATGTAAATACATATATAACTGTATTAGGAACGTCTTTTATTATCGCTCACTGCCAAAAGGCAAAAGTGGACAGTAAGGGTTTTGCCTGTGACTGTGCACGCTTGTCTGCGTATGTATTTGTGTGCCCGTCTGTTAGCAAAATATCGCACAAGCCACCGCAGGGATCGTTCATAACACTTTCAGAAAGCGATTAGTGGATGCGCATCTACAATTCATTAACTTTTGGAGTCAGCCTAATTCAAGATGGCCACCACTGTTGATCAACATTAGTCAACACAAAAATGGCTACAACTCAGACAGTTTGACAGACGTTAAGATGAATTTTCCCGTGTTAGTAGCTGAGAGTCGTTCGCAACATATGATCTGAGTGGGCCATCTTGAGATTTACCATAACAGCTCCAGCTCCATAATGTCTCAACACAAGATCACCTTTGTCTAAAACTCTGCTGGGGAACATACATTCCTTCTAGAAATGCTAGACCTTAAATTTCTTATTTATTACCAGCCTGACTTCTAACATTGTTTGTCTTTTTTTTTTTTTTTACTAATTTATGTGCCCAGTCCTCAGAAAGTGGGGTGTGCGAGTCTGGATCAGTTCGAGGAAACCTCTGGAGTGAGCGGCGTGATGAAGATCGTGTCATTGTTTCTATTATTCCAGCTCCGCATAAACATTGCCGCCCTCCCAGTCTGATAAACAGACTCTTTCCCTCCAGTTTTACGGCTGTTTTGAAAGAGAATCATGTAAAGCTTTTCCTCTCCTCTGAGCGTCTGCGAGCAACTTAAAATTGCACAATACCGGTCTAAAAAGTTCAAATAAATCCAAATCATGCCAAATATTCAATGATGAAATTATGCCTTCTATTGCAGCTGAGTGTATCCTTGCGAACTGACGTGTCACAATCCACATGGGCTTTACACTCATGTTAAGAGGAAATGCAAATTTCAGACACGATTACTGATTTTATTTCCTAATGTGAGTGGCTGCCACATGTTGTACGGTTGGAGCCTGATGTGTGAAGACTGCTGCTGTCATTAAAAATAACTCTGGAGTACCACATCGTATTTATTAAATTTCTCAGCAAAGTGTAGCCTTTTTTTAAAAGTAGTCTGCCGAAGATTTTTTTTCCCCTACTTTTTGTTGATAACAAATCCTGTTGAAATCACAGACATATTGACCAAGTGATCCCACCTTCCCCCATTTTGGGAGCTAAAGCCAACAGGAACTGTTTTATGGAAGACGCAATGTTGTATTTTTTTGAAACCAGAGTCAGCCTATTCCTAAGAACCAACAAGAGTCAACACCTGAAAAAAATGATCCACAATGCTTTTTTTTTTTAATGTTAAATTCTATTTAATGTTTTTTTTTTTATCAACAGCATTGCCCCATTGGGAGGAGGCAGGACTTAAAACTTATCTGTCTCCAACTTCTGAGTTCTTGACAGAGGTCTAAAACAGTCTTTGCTTGAAACTGATTACTTGGTCTTTTTATAATTGCTGTCGTTTATTTTTCATTAATATTACAAAATATTTAAAACAATATGTTTGTCTAAAAATGCTAATAAAGTCATTTTATAATACAGTAGGGCTCCATTTAATTTTCTATTCTTAACAATAAACTAGAGTGTCTATTTATTTACCATAATCCACTCAAATGATTATTATGATTAGGCATTTAGGTGCCACTTTTTAGGACTAGCAAATGATCCTGTTTGCATAATCCACAAGATAGCAAAAAGCGTCTTCAGCTAACATTAACAAGAGACAAAATACAAGGTATCTGCAGGTTTTCTGGCCAACATAAGAGGAGTTGAGGGTGCAGCACGAGCCCTTCCAACACTGCCTTACATTGCAGTGGTGTAGCGTCTTGCATGCCTCAGTAACCCTTAAAGCCATGCTGAGATGGAAGCTTGTGGTCCTGGTTGGGCCAATCCTGCTGGATGGGTTGAAGGGGTAGAAGCCGAATATGCACCCTGGTCCTCCAGGTTTAGGGTTGTGCTTTAGGTTAACAGTCCATTCACATAGATGTCCTGACGCTCCAGAAACCACAACTTGCAGCCCTGCGCTCCCCAAGGAGTCTACAGGAATATCTAGCAGGGCGAACTCTCATCGCATTCTGTGCGTGTGCAACTCGCATCCGGTAATGACAGACGGCTGTAAGGTTCTGAAGTTCTTTAACAGTCAAATCCCACTCCCTGTGTTGAATACATTTGTTTAAATCACAACTTGTTTGCAAGAAATAAAAATCAGTTGACTAAAGCTTTGATTTTTCTAGTATTCTGAGAAAATAAGCTAAAGTACAGCATACAAAATGAGCACATAGTACCTACTAAAAGAGACTGACACAAATCTGTTTGCCTTTACTGGCAGCAAAACACTTATTTTTTACATGTGTGAGTACTTGAATGGTTTGCGCTATGACAGCCTGCAGCCTGTCATTATGATCAGAGCTCTCAACCTGCTGCCTATATTGCATCTCACTGTATCGCTCTATAATTTAATTGAAATCATTATTTGAAAGGGTGATTTCCTCGCCTGGTGCCTCAGAGGTGTGTTCAGCATTAATTGAAGTGGTTGTCTCAGGTGTCTATTATCAGCGTGAGCTCTATATGCTACCGCTACCCCCTCCAACTTCACAGTGGTGGCTGTGCATTGCATCTGCACAGATGTTACACTTTTCCCTCCATCTGATTTTAAGAGGGGGAATCACTGCAAGCAGAGAAGAGAGATTGCTTTTATGGCAGCTGTGGGTATCTTTTGTCATTTACACATGCTCAGTTTTAAACAGCTTTGAAGGCAGATGTTAGCTTTATAGTTGGAACAAAGTGGTTTGACAATGTACCGTGCATGCCTAATGACCTATATGTCTTTGCTGTATTTTTTTTTTAATTTTTTTCAAGTCTGTTATAAAGATCAGGGTAATCAGGACAGTTGTGAAAGTGAACCAAACATCAGAGCTGAGGAGAATAGAATTTCAGAGATGGCCTTTACAGTCCTTTCAACTTCTACTGAGTTCTATTTAATTAAAAACATGAAACAATCTAACAAGACAGAGAGCTGTCGCCTCGTTCCTTTGTGTGCTTTTCATACTGCCTGCTCACAAGTTCCTATCATAGGAGCAGGAGCTCGGGGAGCATAACGCGGTTTGTATTCAGTCAGTGTGACAGGCGGCAAAGCAGCAGACTTGTCTGTCGAAAGACAATGATTTCACTCTGCTGCCATGTTGTGCACACAAATGTGCTGTACACAGCATCAGTCCTGAAACACGACAGCTTTCGTAGGGATATCTGAAGTCTTGAACAAGTCATATACATCCTTTCTAAAAAAAAAATAAATAAATTTCAAACTCACATTACAACACATTGTACCATAACAAGCCGAGTCAGACGGAGTTTTTCTGTTCTGTTCCTGGCTTCGTGTGCTGAATTATTGCCCGCCGCCAAGATTCACAGGCAGACGATGACGTTTTTGCTTACGTTTGTCATTTTTGTTATGTAAAAAACAAACAGTAATGGCTGTAACTTAGATAGTTTTACCGATACGGAGCTAAAATTTGATGTGGTATTAGCTGAGAGTCCTTCATAACACGTACCCTTAGAGTGACAGCTCGCAATATTACATCACATTGTGCATAACAATGTTCTACGGTTTGACCAGAACGGCTACAATGTCTCAATATAAGATGGTATTTGTCTAAAAGTCTAACCCGAAAGGTGGTGGATGATATGCATTCCTCTGAGGACTGCTAGGCGATTAATTTTAAAATGCAATTTATAAGGCCTCGGTTTTTGAAATGCAGCTTCATTATCGTACTCTGACTTCTTTGCAGGCTTGCATGATTAGTAAACAAAACAATTTAACTGTTAAAAAAAAAAAATAGCTGCAGGTGAAAAAGCAGTTTGGTACATTCAGCTCAGAATTCCCTGGGAATTGTGCAAAGAAAATGGGGTAACTGAGCAGGAGTTCAACTCAAAAGCTTTATTTTTACAAAACTGAGTCTGTTGGTGGTGGGCTGTGGGGGGGGTGCAAGGAGTGAGTAGTTACCTTCACCTTCCTCTTCTTGGGGGCAGTGTCTGTAGTCACTTGCTTTGCTTCATCATGGCAGCTCTTGATCATGGAGCCTAACGAGGAAACAGGTCTGTTGACACAGCAGGTCAGCTGAACCAAAGTCATGAAGAACGTCCTGAAGAGGTTCAACCATAAAAAACTTCTACAGGAAGTTGCTAAACGGTCAAACTCAGATTATTTGTGGAACAAGACCTAAAAGATACCCATAAAATAAATGGCAGATGTGCGCTTGTAATGAGGGTGAGTTCAATTATATTACTTTATTACTTCTGCAGGCTGAGTAATATATCCCTGTGAACAAATGCTGCAGGCAGAGCTGCTCAGCTCTCTGCATCTTTCCCTGATTAATGTTTGTGTCAAGCTGTTGTCCAGTTTAGGGCGGGGGGGGGGGGCTCACAATTAAACTTTACATTTGAGTTAACAAAATAGCCTCTGACAAATGATGGGCTGATGATAGCAGTGCGCAGGATTTAATGCAGCAGAAGAAAGTGAACAGAGGAGCTGTACTTAACAGGCAGTAGGGCTTTTGTTGAACCGCTGAGAGGCTTTTTGTTTATCTTTCCTTTATGGATGTTGCTTGTCTGAGGTATAAAATGGAACTGTTTCACAAGAAATAGGTGAATTATCAGTTTGATGAAGACTTGAGATAAGTGTAACGTTCATCACTAAAGAACAACAGAACCTGTTACTTAGAAAATTGTACACAGTAACACCAGTGCTTTACATGGTAGGTTTTGGTAAATGACAAACAGATAAAATGTAATTAAAATGTGAAAAAGACTATGAAAATATTTTTCAAATACTTATATTTTCTTTTTTTTTTAAATTAGGCTGTGATGAATAGCAACTGAACTGGCCCAGAATGTTTAAAACAGTCAGATAAAATGTGGTTGCTGGACACATACAGTTTCTTTTTTTGTGAATTATTGTTAAAGAATATTGTCAAATATAATCCTACCCAATGGGCTCTTGTTTTCTAACTTTATTCCCTAAAAAGCTCAGGGTCGAGGCAATGATGTACGCTGCTCAGCTGAGTGCATCATACAGTATCGGACAGAGACACAGCACAAACTTATTACAAACAAACAACTAAAATACTGATGCCAGACTATAAAGAGAACATCAAAATTCTAAGCAATGCACTCTCAACATCACTAATTATTCTCCTAAGATAACTGTAGCTTGGTTTAAATTTTGTAGCTTACGGCACGTGACCAAAGTTTAATGACAAATTATCAGGACAGAGATTTAAAGACATAAAAAGTAATAAAAGCAGAATAAATGTTGTTGCTCTTTCTAGTTCACTGTCAATACACAAAGTAGACTACAACGTCATGGTTCCTTCAAAACCTAATTTTTAGAGTACACCTATATACAAAAAAGGGGCTTTTTTTAAAAAAACAAAAAAGTTGTTTCTTTGTATATTTGAGGTGCAAATGCAACAGAAAAAGACTGTTCAATAAAATATCTGTATAAGTGTGGACGGATCCTGGTTTAAAAGATGAAGTCAGTGCGAACCCAGGGCCCACATAAAGCAGTAGGTGGAAATAAAGATACAATATGTGCCAGGATTTGGGTTTTGTGTTTGGTTTTTCTTTGAGGTTTCTTTTCTATCTGGGGTTATTGTTTTCATGTTTTGTCTTTGTATAGTTTGCCACACCCATCTCCACCTGCTCCTAGTTTGTAATCACTCACCTGAGCCCTCTTCCCCTAATTACCCTCCGCTTTAAAATCTGGTCATTTCCTCAATTTACTCACTGGTCCATTGTCGCTTACAGGCGCTGTCTGGTTCCTGCCTTACCCATGTCTTTTTTGTTATTTTTACTATGTCTTTTTGTTCTAGTTTGGTTTTGCTGCCTTGTCTGCCTGTTGTTTTTGTTTTTTATTTTAAAACTAAATTATTTTATTTTCCTTTGAACCTGTCACAGCTCCATCTGTTCCTGCCACGCCTCTTGCCACAGTCACTTAACTTTCCACAGTCCCACAGTTCAAGCCACACCCATGTTGCCATGCCCACGTAATCAGCTTCATCTGTCTCACCTGTTCCTGTCACCATATATACCCACAGCCCACACACCTCAGTGCCAGATTATTGAAAGCCTAACCGCAAGTAAATGTCCAGCGTACTTCTCATGTTCATGCCTG
>NC_051451.1:16648918-16655082 GCF_001649575.2 Kryptolebias marmoratus | reverse complement strand
GTCTGCATCACAAAACCAAACTAGAGTGGACTTACCAGTTCCGGTCCCGACACTAGTCGATCACATGAGTGAGACGATCAAAGTCTTTGAGCCTGCTTCCAGCTTTCTGGCAATAAAATCCTTAAAACTTCGTTGTGTGGTTGTGAGTCTGAGTTCTGCCAAGTCTCGCCTTGTCAGAATAATCTGGCCAGAAAATATCATGAACTCAGATGAACAACGCTGGCGCAACAACGTTGACGGAGCCATTTCTGGGTTAGAGGTCAACATGCAGGAAATGATGCGGCTAATCCGCGACCTGTCGAGCGATAGAATCAACGTTGTTCCACAAGCTCCTCCGGCTACTACTCGCTCATTCGTCTCGCCGATGCATGAACCAAAGCTTCCACCACCCGAAAACTTTTCTGGTGAGTCAGAACAGTGCCGACCGTTTCTGACTCAATGTGAGATTCACTTTCAGTTACAACCCTCGTCATTCCCATCTGAAAGAGCCAAGGTTGCTTACGTGGTGTCTTTGTTGTCAGGCAAGGCTAAACTATGGGACACAGCAGCTTGGCAACGGGATGCTTTATTTTGTTACAATTACAAGGATCTTGCCACAGAACTTCGTAGGGTGTTCAGTCCGATCACACCCGAGCGAGAGGCAGCTCGTAGGTTGTTCTCGTCGAACCAAGTTATCTGTGGAGGAGCGTTCACGACAAAGGGCCGGAAACCTCTGTTTTTACTGTGGAGCCAATGGACATGCAATTGTCCAGTAAAGAGACCAGGCTCAGTAGGATCCAGGAGGGTCCTGCTGAGCCCAGTAAGTAGAAGCAATTTCTCCTCCATGTTTATTCTGCCCGCTGAACTATCTGTCCAGGGTAGTAAAACATCTACCAAGGTTTTCATAGATTCCGGACCGGACTCTGAATTTATCGACCTGACTTTTGCTAAAAGTCTAGGTATAGAAATAATTCCGTCACCTAGTGATCACAGAATTACGGCTCAGGACAATTGCGAGACCAGGCCTGTTCAATTGTCGATTTGCGGCAATCACCATGAATCAATCAATTTTTTTGTGATTCATTCTCCTGACCTGCCTATCATTCTAGGAGCTACCTGGCTGAAGAAGCACAACCCCCAGATTGACTGGACACAACGGGAGATTACAGGATGGGCAGAGTCTTGTTCAGCGTCATGTCTATTGGATGCCATCGTGGAATCAGAACCGGTCAACAACAAACCTGAGAGTTTTCCAGACATCGCCAAGGTACCCCTGGAGTATCTGGACCTTAAGGAGGTATTCAACAAGACTAAGGCCACCTTGTTACCTCCACACCGGCCTTATGACTGTCCCATTGACCTACTCCCAGGTGCGGCTCCACCTCGTGGTCGCCTTTTTTCGTTGTCTCGCCCTGAACATGAGGCAATGACCAAGTACATAAATGAGGGTCTTCAGGCAGGTATTATTAGACCATCTGTGTCACCAGCTGGAGCAGGGTTTTTATTCATAGGCAAAAAGGATGGGTCCCTAAGACCATGTATCGATTATAGAGGGTTAAACAACATCACTATTAAAAACAAGTACCCATTACCACTCATGTCATCCGCATTCGATCTGATTCAAGGGGCTAAGGTGTTTACAAAATTAGACCTACGTAACGCTTACCATTTAGTTCGCATCAGAGAAGGCGATGAATGGGAGACAGCATTCAACACACCTTCTTGACACTACGAGTACCTAGTAATGCCTTTTGGACTCACCAACGCTCCCGCAGTTTTTCAGTCACTAGTCAATGACATTTTAAGGGACATGATCAATCAGTTCGTGTTTGTTTACCTTGATGACATACTCATTTTCTCGCAAGACCTTAAGGCACATAGGGATCATGTTAGGAGAGTTTTGCTTAGACTCCTTCAAAATAAGTTGTTTGTTAAGGCTGAAAAATGTGAGTTCCACCAATCATCTACCTCATTCTTAGGATTTAACATCTCCCCTGATCAGGTATCAATGGACCAATCTAAAGTTACCACAATCAGAGACTGGCCAGTTCCCTCTGACAGAAAGGGTTTGCAGCGGTTCTTGGGTTTTGCAAATTTCTATAGAAAGTTTATCAAAGGATTTAGCCAGGTTGCAGCACCGCTTCACGCACTTACCTCCGTCAAGATCCAGTTCACATGGAATCAGCAGGCACAGCTAGCATTCGACAGACTCAGAGATCGATTCACTCAGGCTCCCATTTTGCATTCTCCCGATGTTAACAAACCGTTCATCGTGGAGGTTGATGCTTCAAGTTCAGGGGTGGGTGCTGTATTAAGCCAGGTCTTGGAGGACAAACAGCTCCACCCCTGTGCTTACTTTTCCAAAAGATTATCTCCCGCAGAGCAAAATTATGATGTCGGTGAGAGAGAGCTGCTGGCCGTTAAATTGGCCTTGGAGGAGTGGAGGCATTGGCTGGAGGGAGCTCAAGAGCCATTCGTAATATGGACAGACCACAAAAACCTCGAGTACCTGAAGACGGCCAAAAGACTCAGCACTCGTCAGACCAGGTGGGCTCTGTTCTTTTCAAGGTTCAACTTTCATCTCACCTACAGGCCTGGCGAGAAAAATGTGAAGGCAGACGCACTTTCCAGGATTTATGAGAAGGAACATTCGGAGGAGAAGGACAACTCGGAGGAGTTCATCCTACCCCAGGTGGTACGTCTGTCCATCACCAAACTGGAAGAGGATCTCCACCAGGCACTTCGGGAACACCCATCTCCCTCAACCTGCCCCTCTGACCGCATGTTTGTTCCTCCTGAGTTGAGAACAAGAGTATTAATGTTCTGTCATAATTCTAGGATTTTTTGCCACCCAGGTATCACCAAGACCTTGTCTGTGGTTAAATCTCAGTTTTGGTGGGATTCCCTGAATAAAGACGTCCGGGAGTTTGTGTCCGCCTGCCCCCAATGTGCTCAGGCCAAGGTCTCCCGTCGTCGACCAGTGGGCTTGCTTCGCCCACTTCCCATCCCTTCTCGTCCTTGGTCCCATATTGCAATGGACTTCATTACTGGGTTACCCGCTTCCTCAGGTAACACCGTTATTTTAACGATCATAGACCGCTTTTCAAAGATGGTGCATTTGGTTCCGCTCAAGAAACTCCCGTCCTCCAAGGAACTGGCCGGGATTATGGCCAGGGAGGTTTTTAGGCTCCACGGTCTACCCAAGGACATTGTTTCTGACCGTGGGCCTCAGTTTATTTCAAAGTTTTGGAAGGAGTTCTGTAACCTTTTGGATATTTCCATCAGTCTGTCCTCAGGATTTCACCCCCAGACAGACGGACAGACGGAACGGGCCAACCAAGAGATTGAGACCAAGCTTCGCCTACTCTGCTCCACCGAACCCGCTAAGTGGTCATGCAACTTACCTTGGGTGGAGCATTCTATGAACTGTCTTCCTTCTGCTGCTACAGGTCTCTCCCCATTCTACACAGTTTTTGGATACCAGCCCCCGGTCTTCACAATCCAGGAGAGAGAGGCTGGGGTTCCTTCGGCGGTTGCTGCAGCTCACAGGTGTCGCCGAACCTGGACCAGGGCCTGAAAAGCCCCGTTACAGACGTCGGCCGTGTACTCCTGCGCAGCAAACCGGAGACGCTCTCAGCAACCCGAGTACCAGCCGGGGCAGAAGGTTTGAGTCTGTGATGAGTCTGCGGATTGGGTTCTCCGCTCTCTCCACCCAACCTGACAATATGATGTTATAAGCTACAATACAATATAATGTAATATGATAAAAACAACATTATATAATAGATATGGTACAATGCAATGTACTTTCTCAGTGGTGCAGATGGGAAGATGGGATAACCCTGAGTGACCTTTCTTCCTTTCTTTCTTTCTTAATTAAAAAGAACTTACAGTACTCAATGACACCTACTCAATGGTCACACAGTTTCAGGGTTGTCTTTTCTTTGAGTTTGTAAGACTTCAAGCAACCAAATATATCATCTAAAAGCAACTAAACATATATTCTTTCATAATATGTCCTCTTTAATAAAGCCCTCCCACTACCATGTCCTTGTTGGCAGAAGTAAAGCACATTCCATATTCCATATTAATGCTAGTCTTACATGAAACATTAATTTTGCCTTCAGACCCCATTTTCCCTCCCAGTGCACTTGGAGAGTTACCTGAAAGCTTTATCAATATTTTCTCATTTTCAGCGGATACTTCAGGAAAAGGTGATATTTCAAAAATGCTTTAATTGTGTTGGTTTTGTAACAAAGAAATGTTGGAAAAATGTTGTTAAAAAAGGGAAAGTGTCTGACAAAGTTTGAGACTAATCTCTTAATCTCCTTTTCACTTTTTTTCCCCTCTTAAAACAGTCGACAGCTTCAGTATTTCAGGTAATTAAAAGTATCATTTATCCTTCATATTTAAAAAGATGAGAGGAATTGCAGTTTCTGCAAAAATGCGGGGTGAATGCTGGGAGATGAATGATTGAAAGAATTTACTGAATAAACTGAAACTGAGTTGTTAAAGCTTAAAAAACCCAAACAGTACATTAGCTAAAATTAAAATGCTAATTTAAAGCTAAAATTTGAAAACTTAAAATGTGAAAAATACCAAAATGGTAGCTATAGATAGTATAGGCTTCCTAAAGGCTAAAAAAGGGAAACATCATAGCTGGCAGTGGTAAAATGCAAAGCTAGATGCAGCAAAACACTAAAATGAATAAAAGAAGCAAAGTCTTAGCCATAAGGTACAAGATGGTAGCTAAAAGGAAAGTGGACCTATATGCTAACAAAATGCTAAAGGTGGAGAAACCCTAGCTGAAAAAATAAAAGTGGCAAAATGCGAGTAAAAGTTGCTAAATGCTAGCTAAAAGCAGTAAAATGCTAGCTTAAATTACCAAAATGCTATCTAAAAGCTAATAAATCGCAAAGGAAAAGCTGCAAAATACTTGCTTAAATCTAAAAGTAGCAAAATGCTAGCTAAAAGAAGCATAGCAAAACAAAAACAGAGCAAGCATACTGAAGTAGGTTTTAAGCAAACAATGTATTTGAAGGAATTACATATCTCAATGTATTTGTATGAGAGAAATGATTATAAATACAGGTAAATATTCTGGAAATATAAAAGTTACAAGAGCCAAAAGTCACAGCTGAACGTTTTGATATATAAATGGTTAAACTAGTCTAAAGTCTGCAGAAGCTTTTAGGCTACATGTGAAAAAATAAATAAATAAATAAAGTTTGGTTATAAAAGAAGCGTAAATTGAAACAGGATCGCTTTAGAGTGGATGCTGAATCAGCATTCCACAATTAAAAAGAGAAAATAATATAAAAAGAAGCATTTTCTGCTCATTTATTTATTTATTTTAAAACTAACCAGGTAAACGTCAGCTGAGGATCTGTTATGATCTCTGTCTTGTCTGTGCGGACACATCCCTAACAAAGTCCCAATAAGTAAAAACACATTAGGGGAGTTGTAGATGTCTCACACCTGCACGGCCATTACTCCTCCTGATGTGATGCACGTTTGTGATGGTCTGCGAGTGCTTCAGGTTTACATTACAGTCAAGACTCGAGCTTTTTAGCCAAAGCGCTCCGTGATTGAAATTCTCAGTCAGCCATCAATCTGCATTATAGACTGATTTCCTCTTGTCTGGTGGGGGCTAACTGAAACAGATTGAGACAGCTCTTGCTCGCTGCATCACTAATGGCTGGCAATGAAAGACGTCTCTGTGCGGTTGACCCGTATGTGGAACAGGATCACGTCGCAGCTCAGAGCGATGAAGAGAGCACAGCTCAATACAGGGAGTCTCTTCAGCATCAGTCACCAGTCAACAGCATCCTCATCTTATTGACTAAATGTTGCCCAGAAATAGAATCTAATCACAGGGTTTGGACAGGCTCTGGTTCTTCTAATGGTTTACCATTAGCTGACTGGAGCAAAGCCAAAAAAACGTATAGGGAAATATAACTATATATATATATATATTCTCAATGTCTGTATTGCATGGCAATAATAGGCTCTCAATTATTACCATGACACTTGCAGGGATCAGAGGAGGCTTGCAGCTGAAATGATTACTTGCTCACCCCTGCTTTGAATCCTCCTCATTATTTTCCGCCATACCAGTCTCCATTAACCTGTAAAGGCCCTAGAAAGCAGAAGCTAAATTCTGTGTGTGTGTGTGTGTGTGGGGG
>NC_051451.1:16517913-16648611 GCF_001649575.2 Kryptolebias marmoratus | reverse complement strand
ACCCCCATCCACCCACTCATCCGAGGACCTTTCTGGGGCCGCAGGGTGGCTTCCAAATATTTCAAAGTGGAAGAGTATGTTGCTCACTGCTAATCATAAAAAACACAGAGTTTGGACCCATGGGAGAGAGAAAGAGAAGGAGAGAGAGAACTATCTTCATTAAGACTGTGCCTGCCCCCACCCCACCCCCTCTTTCTTTTTTTTAAAGCAGGTTGAGATGGGGGTGCGGGTGTGTGCCCCCGCTCCCCTCTCGTGCAGGATTCAGCCTTCAGCTCCTCCTCTGATGCATCGTTTGCATCAGTACTTGGGAACACTTGTCCGCGCGCTTCTGCATCTCCCCACAGAGCGTCCACGGACTCATCTCTGCCAGGTGATGCCAGGAAAAACAAAACGCTCCTGACCAGGGACCATTTCTCTTTTTCTCTCTCTCTTTCTCTCTCTCTTCTCTCTCTCTATATATATATATATATATATATATATTAAAAAAGGAAAAATTTAAACCCAAATGAGGTCTGAGTCAGTGTAGGATGGAGACGGAGTGGATTTGCCTCTTCATCCTAACTTCCATCCTGGGCGGAACGGACGCGGAGGTAACGTGCATCCCCTCGTGCCAGCTGCCGCCTGTTATTGAGGTATCGTCCCGGGAAGCGTCCCTGCTGGATTGGACCGATTTCAGCGCGGCACCCGCCGGGGACCTGGTGGGCTTCGGCGCGGAGCTCCCCGGCCGGGAGGAACGGCACGACGCCGCGGAGCTGCGCGAAGAAAGTTCCCTCAAAGTGCGGCCGCGCTCGGAGGAGCAGGCGAGCGTCGGTCCGCGGAGGGACCGCGGAAAAGTTTCCCTCCCTTCCCAAAGTGCGCCCGGTCCGGCTCCCGGGAACGCGACGGAGAACCGCACCGGGGATATAGGAAACGAGCCCTTTTCCTTTCGGAGCCGGAGCGCGCCGAGCCGGAGACGGCCGCGGAGCGCGGACACCAGCTGGTCCGGAGTCGGAACCGAGGGCGCTGGCGAGGACCCGGACCGGGAGGAGTTTCGTCTCACGAGTTCCACTTTCGCACTCGCCGGGGACACGGCTCACAACCAGGCGATGGTGCACTGGTCCGGACAGAACAGCAGCGTAAGTAGCCCAGTCTGTGGTGCTCCAGATTTACGCACGAGCATCTGTTTTTGACGCAGTGTGGTCAGCGCTCACTTCTGTCTGCTTTAAGAATGATTTCAAGCTTTTGGTCTGACCTCACCGTGACAGAGATGAGAACTAGGACTGTTGGAGAGATTTTAGAGTTTTGTCTTCACCCACCCCACCTCCTCTGTATCTCAAAACGACACAGGCAAAATGTTTAATTAGCCATTTTGGGCTGTTAATGTGGAAATTCAAAGAAAAGCATCTTAGAGAGTCCACATTTTTTGTACTTGCCTCAGCTACCACACCAAATTTGAACCTGATATCTGTAAAACTGGCTGAGTGTAGCCTTTTTATTTTATTTTTATTTTTTGTAATTTGCCAAGTTGGGTCAGTCTTGTTAGCCATTTTGAATCGGATTGACTCCAAAAGTCAGTTGTGGATGCTCATCAAATTATTACTGTCAGAGAGCTTCATTCAAGTCTAGTGGTTCATGAGATATGTGGCCATCACTACAGAGAAATGGACACACGCTCACAGACACCATCACAGCTGCCATTTCAGCTTCACAGTCCACACGAAAACACTGAAAAATGCCTACATGTTACTGATTCCTGTACTTCTTGTCTGTAAGAGCTCAGTGCTAAGTGCTTTTAGATTTGAACAGCTCAGCTGGCACAAAGAACTGGCAGGCCTCAAGAATTTAATGAAAATAGCAGTAACTGTAATAAAATGAGAAGATACAGCCTATTTGAATCCAGTTATACCTCTTGAGCAGCATTCATGCTAAGATGGCCTTGAATCTTTTTTTTTTTTCCTATGGGAGCCCATATGGCAAGTGCATCATTTCAAACAGTTCTTCAAAGATCCTCTGACCATCCAAGGGAACAACATGTTTCAGAGCCTGTTATGTCAGGGATTTCATATCTACAGGTCTTTAGTGTGCAGCAGAGCATGGTTTTGTTTAGCCTGCCCAAGATTTGTCTCTTTTTTTTTACGCTGAATATTGGACTGTAAAAGAAAAAAAAAAGAAAAGAGAAAAAAAAACACTTAAAAAGCTACTTTATGAGTGTTATTTCAAAAACATATTTGAAGATTGTGCTGCGAAGGTTGCATTAAATGTCACTTTACTGAATGATGTTTTTGTTAATTTCTTTGAATTTCATTAGAGAGAGTGGTTGGCATGGTTTTGTATGGGTTCTATTCAGGTGTTCTGGTTTCGTCATATCAGTGAAAAGAGAAGGTGAATAAAAAAAAAAAAGTGTAAACGGCATGGAGGTGTGAATGTGTTTGTCATTCTGTTTGCCCGGTGTAGCCGTCAAACTGTCCTTGGTCATACCCATGTGTATGCTGGGACAAGCTTCAACCCCCCACCCTCCAGGACCTTGAACACACGTGTCCTATTTTAGATTCACTCAAAACTATGCATTTTAAAGCTGTAATAATAATAAAAAAAGAGTTCTTCTGTCTTTTTTGTTTTTGTAATCACAAAAGCGTCAAAAGTTCAAAGTGGCTCCACCTGTGTCTCGGCTTGAGAAATTGATAAAACAAACAACCTACCTGACTGGAGTTTGAAACTGAAGCTGAGATTAAAATCTGTTGTTTCACTGCAGAGCTGGTGGTTTGACGGTTCCTTAGCAGAATTGGTGCACCAATAACATCCAAACCAGTTTTTTTCCCATTTAAATAAAGCAAAGGCCACTTTTCTAATGTTGAATACTCTTATTCGTCATTAAACAGCTCAGCTGAAGATTTCTTGTAACATCTTCAAACAACAATAAAGGTGTTGATTTGCATTTTATATGTCAACTTTTAAGTGTTTCTTATCCCCAAAAACCAAGTTGGTTTCAACTAAACAAGTATGTTTTCGTGCCATTTAAAGCTAACAATAATTTCTTACAATGAGGTCAAAACGTCAAAGATAAATTTTTACTGTGGATGGATAAAACTATACACACAAATAGATTTTTTTTTCAGTACAAGATATGACAGCCTGATTTAAGCAATGAGTAAAAACTGGACAAAACCAGCTTTAGTTTCTGCAAACAGGCTTTGAAAATATAGTTAAAATGAAATGTGCTCAGCTTGTGTAATGCATAGCTTTGTCTGAGCAACTCTTTGAAGATTTCAGTTAAAATGAGTGAAAGGTATTAATGTGTTTGCAACATATATGTGGCCTCAAAATCATTGACTTGGGGGGAATGAGATGTAATCATCTAAAACAAAAAATACAGCCTTTTTCATCCTAAATGTCTTACTATCAAAACTTAAACTTCATCTGGTCCTAAACAGGTTTCATATTAGGTAAATATAACCTCTGAGTGAACAACAAAACACATTACTCTGTGTCATTTAGTTACAAAAAGCTAAACCAAACTGCAGAAGCGCCCCGAAATTTTATTGGTTTGTAGAGAAACTTTCATCAACAGTAGCCCAAAGAAACTTTAATTTTATCTGACTTCATGTGGAGAAACTATAGGTCACTCTTCTTTACAATAAAGCCTCAAATAATCGAGGTTTGCTGGCATTAGCTTATGAACCATTGCCCTAATGTCCTAACAGGATTTCTTTCAGCTCAGGATCTGGATTTTTAACTGGACCATATTTTTCAGTTGTACTGCTGTGAATTTGGTGCTGTGTTTGGGTTCATTGTCCTGTTGCATGAAACCATTTCTCTGGCTGTTGAACAGATGTCTTTACAGTTGGTTCTGGAATACTGTAGCATTATGGTTAAAGCAGCTTCCCTTTGGTCCTGTTTGTCTAGGGATATTGGTCCAGAAGCCTTGTGGTGTATTCAGTTGTAACAAACTAAACAAACCTAAACTCTGCTTCCATTGTTTTTATAGAGAAAAAAAAACATTTCTTCATGGCAAATCTTCCAAACAAGACATACTGGCAGACTACCTGAAAGTGCGTAAACTTTAACATTGACCATCCAAACAAAGATATTTTTGAGCTCTTGGATTTGATCCAGTTCTTTGTAGGGCTGACATTGGGATGTCAGACCACACAAAGCTGGAACATTTAGTCTTGTGGAGTTTGTCAGTTGTTCTGAAGGATGTCTAAAGTCTGAATACGTAAAAAGGTGTTTATAAGTCTAATTAAAAAGCTGCAACAATTACTCTTTAAAGTCAACTTCTGTTTTTTTTATACAAATTATTGTCTTTAAACTGCAGCCTACATAAGCTTGATTCAAACTTTAGTATTCATCTTTGGTTTACAGGAAGGAATTACAAGATATCATTATATTTCATGCTCATAATAAAATAACATTTAATTAAATTGATCCAATCAAATCTTTATACCATTTTTCTGAACAACAAAATAATTAAAGCATCCCCTGATCACCTGCAGAGCACAGGCTATAATACAAACCACAATAAAACAAACAGCTGTATGTGTAAATGTGCCATGTAAATTACTGCAGATAAAATAGCATGTACCTATAGTTCATATGTGAAAACAGCTGTTATCTGCAAACCACAGATTCCTTCATATAAGCTCATGTTTTATTAAGCGACTAATGACTAATCTTGTGGCCAAGCACTTAAATTTTTCCCTGCAGTGCCACCAGATGTGGAAACAAGATAAAACACGAGTAGAAGTACTGCTCATTTAGATATATTCCCAAGATTTTAAGATTGTTAGAGCTTATGCTTTGAGTAAAGAATTTACTGAGGCACATAGAAAAAATGTTTAGGTAAAAGGTAAAAAAATCAAAACCGAAAAACAAACAAACAAAAACACATGAAAGTCAAATGTTCTATTCTCCCATGGCATCTTGCAGGCTTTATTTTATTATTCAGAATTCAAGATTTACTTTGAGCTATAGCACCATAAGTACAAAGACAAATACTCAAAGAAAAGTGTTAAGTTATGTGTGCATCATATGGAAATATTACATACGAAAAATATTAAAATATGTAGGATAAAGCACTGTTTTGGGCATAAAACAAAGGGAAAGCATAAAAAGTCAGAGATCAAAAAGAGACAGGAGAGTGATTTTTTTTTTTCTGAACATGCCAAAGTACTCATTTTAACACAATAAAGGACTTCTAAAAGAGCCACGTTGAGTGTCAAATTTCAAATACTGTTTTAAAAAAACGTAGCAGTAAAAATTGGCTTCTTCTGCTTGGCTGAACAAGCAAGAATAGTTGAGCAGCAGCACAAGAGGAAGTTATTTTAAGGCCCAAGCCCAGTTATTAATTTAGCTTCTTCCCTTAGTTTTAAGTCTACTTTTGCACCTAGAAATTGAATTACTGCCATATTTGGGTAGACGTTTTTTTCCTACAGAATAGGTCACACCTTCAGGAAGCCAGTAAGCTATAAGTTATCACCAGTTCATTTTACACGCAGTGAACATGAAGGGTTTTGTGAGCTCTCATATATATTTTTGCACCAAAAATAGCACGGAGTTGCACGTTACTGAGGAAAATGCACCTCCCAATACAATCCAAACTAAAGGCTTATCATTCCTTGAAGGAATGCACATTACTTAATGCCTGTATTGCTAGAGTTTTAGACTGAGATTATACGCTGAGAGATTAAGATGTAGTCATTTTGGTCAAACCTCGGAAATAAAGTTATGTGCAATTTTATACAATGTCACATGATGTCACATTCAGAGTATGTGTTAATGACTCTCAGCTACTAGCACATACCATTTTAGCTTTATATCTGTCAAACTGACTAAGTTATAGTCAGTTCTGTATTGGCTAATATTGATTACCTGCCATCTTGAGTTGACTTGACTCCAACAGTTATTTAGTTGTATATATGCTTTGTGCAAAATTCCTTCAAATCTGTTCAGTGGTGCAAGAAATGTTTTGGTTCATGATATATTTCCCACATTTGGCCACCTTTACTTTTTGGCGGCGGGTGACAATAAATCCTTACTTGCGTCGCACGCACAGTTGTTCCATAATCACCAAAGCTTATGGTTCAATTAAGTTTCTACCACCTTCAGTTTGACTCCCCAGCACACTGGAACAAACTTTCTGCCTCCTCTTTCTTTTTACATATAGTTTCCTTCATAAAATGTGTTGACATGCTCAGACAGCCCCCTCCCACCGGCTGATGCTTTTCAGAATAAACCTCCACTGGCTCTCCTCCCTCCCAGGAGGTCGTGAAGGCAGTCAGGGGGCTTGATTTTGCCATGTTTCAGAGATTGAACATCACAATCATGAATAAATTCATGAAAAACTTAATGACGAGAATGATAAGAGCACAGCTCAATGTAACTCAAGAAAAGAGTTGTTTTTTTTTTTTTTTTTTTGTTTTTACAAGTTTGTGGCTGTGGCTTTGCTGCTTGGAAAACACAGAGCGACTGGTTGTTAACGCTCGGCACTGCTCAGAAACTTCTGGCAGGCTGAGTTCAGCTCTGTCAAGCCACCAAGCCTTCCCGTGGTGAGGTTCTCCGATGTCTTGAAACCCTGCTGAGTGCATTCTTTTTATTGGTGAGCTATGTTCCCCTCTTGGGTTTCCTTTCGTCGTCATCAAATGTAGTCTAAAAGAGCCGAAATATCAAATTCAAGTCAGGTAACGTTCTTTTTTCTTCTAGAACAGGATAATGTTAATTTGCAGGGAACATAATGAGCTCTCACCTCTCTCTCTCTCTCTCTCTGTTTTTTTTTTCTTGTCACCAACATCTTTGTGTTTGCACTTCTTTGAGGTGGCTTAAATCAGACTTATGCCATGTGCTATGCCTGTTTGCTTTTGTGAGTCACTGTAGTTTCATAACCAGCGTCAGAATAAGAAAAAAAAGCTTCACAATGGTTGCAGTATCATCTGGTAAGCAAGAATTCAGCGTGTTTGTTTGCAGATACAGCCTGAAAATAATATGTCTGGAGATTTACTGTTTAAACTTCCGGGAGATCTTTGAAATGCCTTTTTTTTGGTCCTCAGCTGGTGTGTCTTTACTTCGGCAATCTGTCTATGAATCAGAAACTCCTTCCCAGTTGGCTGCATTCCTCAGTGCTTTCTTCTTTGGCCACAGCTCAGTTTGAACCTTGTTTTTGTGCTTCAGAACATTTTTATTGCACAGTTGCCACCTGAATGTCATGTTTGGTGGATGGTGAGCTGTGACAGGACACAACTGTGGCCACGAAAAAAGCAGTTGAACGAAACTAAGGCAACATCAGAACCAACAAACAACACGATCCATGGCAGGGGGATAACAGGCAGTCTGATAAATAGGCAGTCGCCTATATGTACTGGGGAAAAATGATTACCAAGTCACAACAGGTGCACTAATTACGTACAGGTACAGGTGGTGTGTGAAGAGCTGAAAGCAGGAACTATATGAAAGACATTTAGAGTTATGACCATGAGAACAGAACATAAATCAGTTGCCAAAACAAACGTTATTACAAAACAAATCAAAAACAATTAAAGAAACCTAGCATTTCTTAATTAAATGCATACTACCTGCTATCTTTCATGCCAAAGTTTTAGGCCAAGATAAGACAACATTGTAGGATTTTTCTGCACCTGCAGTGAAGAACACTTTCACAGGATTTCTCTGGGTGCTCATGTTGGAACCGACTTTAAACATAATGTTATGCTCAGAGTATGTGTTGCGAATGACTCTCAGCCACTGCCACATTACATTTCAGTCCCATATCTGTAACGCGGACTGAGTTATAGCCATTTTTGTGTTGGCTAATGTGTTGCCCTTGCCCATCTTAAATCTTAAACCAGAAAACAAGATGGGAGATAACAGATAATCTGACAAAGAACTGTACCCTAAAGGGTGGTTATTGAGTGACAGCAGGTGTGCTGATTACTAATGGATGGCAGGTGGTATGTAAGGAATTGGAAACAAAGACTATTACATTCAGTGGTGCAACCATGTGAAAATAACATATTATTATTACAAAACACAAGATACCAATAGAAAGCTCAATTAAAAATGACCCCTCTCCCCCCAAACACACACACACACACACACCACCCAAAAATGACCCTAGCTACATAAAAAAAAAGAAAAAAAACCCTCACATTCAGTATTTATACTTACTCACTTAATCTCTTGATTTAGGATTTATAGTGACAGACTTTTGGCAAACAAGACGACACAAACCCGGTTGGTGAAACTAATGGGACGTATGGGTGAACAAAAAAAAAACATCCCCCAGCATATTTATCTAATTCACTGCTTTACTTGATTTATGCCAGACTTTCTAAAAAAGACCAAAAAGCTTTTAGTTTGTCAACATGCAACTAATCTTGGGCAAGATTTCTCAGCAGGCTGAGTGCTGGAGATTTAAAAGGAAATTAAAACAAAACAAAACCAGTTGTCCCCACACCCAGCAGGCACGACTGTTTTGGTTGGGTTGAAAAAAAAAAAAACAACAACCCTCTAGCTGTCTAATAATGGCGTGCATTGATCAGAGCCCCTCCTCGTGTTCTCTGAGGTTTCCGCGCACTGCGGGCTGCCACGGCCGAGCTTGCTGAACTAGCCCGGGCTTTCAATTACGGTGAAGAAGCAAACCATGCGAGAGTACGAGCCCAAACAAGATGGAAGTTGTTTCAGATGGTCTATCAACCGAGCTTCTACATCGACACGGTGCCCTTGCCTCGGCGTGAGGCGTCCAATAATTTCAGACACTGGCTGTTCTGCCTGAAAGTCACAGCTGTAACAAAAAGAGTCTGTTCATTTGGGCTACTTCTCAGTTGTTCAGACTGGTATTGTAGTGAGTGGAGGTAATAGAGTGCCATCAGTCACATTTATCAATTCTGATCTTTTTTTTCTGTATTTGAATTTTTTATTTACAAAGCCGGAGCACATTTACCCACCTGCTGATTAACTCCTCCACACATGTATATCCGAGTTTTATGAGGACACAGATAGTTCACGTCGTGCAAAGTGATACTGTGAAGCTCGTCTATAATTCATGATTGCGGTGACCTGCTATCCACGGGAGAGCCAACAGCTCCGACTTCAAACAAACCCAACTTCAGCACAACATCTGGTCTATGAGGAAATGTTGCCTTTGTTAATGAAGTGATATAAATTGATGTGGCAGACAAAAGCCTCGGTACATTTCGGGGCTCGCTCAGGTGGTACTGAAGGCCTGCTGGTGCGTTTTCCTGCAGGCTGACATTGCCATTGGAAAGACTGGGAGGACAATAAACAAAAAGAGAGATTTAGAGTATTTTTTTTTTTTTGTTTGTTATTGAAGTTGTTAAATGATTCCGTTTAATGTGATTTTATCAAATAAAGTTTTGAGAACTATTCCAGCCTTTAGGGAAGATGGATTTGCTTGATTAGCTGTGTTTTTTTAATTTCGAGAAAACCATGTGTTGCTTCATTTTCATCAGTCCTGTGGTGTTTAAATCTTGTTATTTATACTTGGCTAATGAATTCTTTTTTTAATTATTTCTTTTTTTTTTTGGCAAAAGACAGGATATAAACCTTAAACAAGTGACCAGTTTTGTATTATTTCTCTTTTGATCATTATTAATATTCCAGTCAGTGACTCCTGTAACTGTTGCTATTATGATATCATCCATCTGTTTAATTGCTGTTGCAAAATGTGATGACAGTTTTATTGATGGAGAAGCTTAATTACAACATCTGATAGGGCTGGATCAATGGGCTACCGAGAGCGGGAACGAGTGGTAATGTACACTCTTGTGTCAATTGTTTCTTTCAATAGCAGAACGTGCTGCCTTTATACTTTTATTCCACTTAACACCTTCATTTCACATCGGTGATTCCTTCAGCCTAAGCCCTTAAAGTCACCATTAGGCTTCCATTCATTCTGACATAATGATCAAATTCATCCCTGTCCATTTACTCCCAAAGATTTCGGATTTACAAAGGATTAAGAGTTGAAAAATCAATTTGCTTGCTCTTGGATGTCAGGTAATCCAGTTTGGAGATCTGTTAGTGCTGCCGCAGACTAATGAGCTCTGCACATCTCGACATCTTTTGTTGAGCTCTAAAGGCAGAGATGTGCTCGAACGAGAGGCATTATTATTTAAATAGAGCGCACGTTGCCATTATCAGGACTCTTGTCGAATCGTTAAAAGAAGAGCCTTCATCCAGTGATTTCAAATAACAATTTTTTATGGCCTGCAGGACACGCTGGGCTTCAAACACCTGCCTGACACAGCTACAAAGTGAATATTGTATCACTGTATTGGAGTGTTACTGCAACCGCGAAGCACCCAGGGACACGGAAAACTTTTCCAGTCAGCAAGACTGTTTTAGGCACATTACATCTGTAATTCTTGGATTCTTCCCAAGTAAATGCATAAACCTAATTGCTACATAGAAGAACAAATGAGTAAGTGGGCAATTTTTTCCAGCCTTCGCACTGCTGCAAGTTGTTTTATTGTAAATGACTGTGTCCGTGATAGTATGACTTCTGGAAGGTAAAAAGGCCGTTTTAATGGGTGACCATAAATCTCTGCAGCCCAGGCTGGACGCTCTGTAACAAGCTTGTTACAAGCTGAGCAGATTATCACCTAAAGAGATCAACCGGTAAAGACTTTCACACATTTAGCACAAAGTGAGATGTTTCTTAATCAGCTCAACTGTAAATTTTGAAGTTATTTTTGAATATGGGATCTTTGAATTCTCAATCCATAAACAAGGTAAAACTTTAGGTTTCTTTTAATTGTCATCTTTGGCTCAAGCATACTCATAAGCACATTATGCTGTAGTACCTTCAGATCAATAAAAACATTGGAAAGCAGACTTACTAATGAAACATCAAAGAACATTTTCATTCAAAAGAATGAAACAAATTACGTGTTTTGAAGGCTTGGGGTAGTTACAAGGGAAATCAGCTAAATAATTCAGATTTTTAAATTTGGACTTTTATCTTGTCTGAAGTATTGGGTTTTAGATTGACTACAATTTGAGGTTGATTTGTTTAATTTCAGCCTGATGTAGAAAACCTCCTGTTTTGAGTATCTGCAAGATGAGGTTTAATAAAAAAAAAATTATAAAAAAAGGCTTACATGATGAAACTTTTTCTTATCTAAATGTCACCCCAAACACTCATAACAATTGATAATTAGAAAGTAGCTGTGGAAAACTGAGCAAAATGGTCAGAAAGGCTTCCCCAAGGAGTCGCTTGTTGTGCAGGCTTTCTGATCACACACAACAACAGGCTTGGCATTGCGTTGGGTAATTATTTAAACAAAGAATGGCACCACTCTTTTTTTTATTTTATTTTATTTTTTTTTTAGCAGTGACTGTTATTGTTCATTTTTCTTGCGAGGACTGAGATTACGCAGAATGAAGGCTGGGTTTTCTCATTATTTGTCATAAGGAACATGACTTTTTTATGTTGGTAATTGCTTTCACAAACAAACGTGTTTAGGCTTTGGATTATTATTATTTTTTGTTGTTTTGTCTGTGTGTGGCGCTTTTCATTTATTAATTCATTAAGCATCTTAGAATCTGCAGCTTTTCATGTTCGTTACAAAACACCTGTGGCCATGATGCTTCATTCATTTAGTTCATCAACAGCGTTCAATAGTTGAGGTAAATATTGTCTCCTTGTCAGTAATAGGACATGATTTGCACACATTTTTACATTTGAAATGTTTTGGGGGTCATAGCTCACAATAGTTGTAATCATTCATACATTCATCAAAGAAGAAAGCAGTGATAGGGAACTCTACAGCTAATATGATAAAAATTAACATGACAGGTGTTCTCACTTACATATTTTTATAATTTCCTGTTTTTGTTGTCTGAAAAAGACAAAAAAGTGTCCCATTAAGACTAAGTTTAATTGTTGCTTTCTAAGCACATTCCCTTTGTTGTATAGTTTTAATAAAATCCTGATTCTACCTAAACATCTCGTCTGACAAAAGCGGCAGTCACTCACATGAAAAAAAAATGCTGTTTTTTCAGCTGTATTTACTCTTGTGCTGATCAAAAAGGAAAGCTAAAAACTCCACAATTTCTCAAAGTTTCTCTCCAGGCTGCATCCAACAGTTTCTCCTGCTCTCCACGCTGACACTCAC
The DNA here is from genome assembly GCF_001649575.2 of Kryptolebias marmoratus. Lineage (NCBI taxonomy): Eukaryota > Metazoa > Chordata > Actinopteri > Cyprinodontiformes > Rivulidae > Kryptolebias > Kryptolebias marmoratus. The sequence continues at coordinate 16,636,504 of NC_051451.1, read as the reverse complement.
TCTGTAGCTGGTCCACCCTCTTGTTTTGCGTTTAGAAACTGACCGGCGTGGCAGCGATGAACTCTTTAACCAGCCGCTCGCTCTGGCTGTGCTCTAACCACTGGCCCGGGAGCACGGAGCCTCGGCTAGCTGTCACCTGCCGGCAGCAGCTCTAACCAACATCTTTTAATCTCCAGATGGTGGTTAAAGCCGAGGCCATGAACCACGGAGCCACACGTAGCCAGAGACAAGCAGCCAAGGGATGAAAATCTTACCGTTTGTCTCAGTGCTGTTTCTAACAAGAAATAGGTGGCACCATAAAACCACAATAACCTCAGGTTCCTCCACAGGACTATGTGGGGGTTTTATTTTACTCGTATGTTTGGCAGCTCTCCATGCTGCCCTCCTCAGGCTGAAACAGCCCATCATCCTGGTCAATGTGTCTTCTCCTGCGGCTTGGATAGCCTTCGTCAGTCAGTGAGGGGGAGCTGGATTCTTGAGGAAAGTACAAGTCCTCACTCCTCCATCCTGTAGTTTATTCCTGCAAGAAGCCGCTACATGTTGATTTGTCAGGCTCCTCTTAGAACAGTCTAGTTTTTCTTTAAAACAATCTGATTTTTGTAAAAAATCAACTACAATTATTTAAACCCATGCCCTGGTGGTCCTCCCAAGGGTGAAACTGTAGCATACTAGGCCTCCTATACTGTCACGACTCCATATATCCCCCCAAGGACTCTTAGTGAGCCATAAAAGTGCATTTTAAAGATACCTATCTACTTTGAAAACAGTGAAAAAGTCAGTTGTGAAATATTTATGTTATTACTGTCATATTTTGTAGGCTTGCTGGCACCAAAACTGGATATTACATGCCTGTTACAGATAAAGCTCAACAACACGCATAATTGTTTATTTATAGAAAATGTAGATAAATTTCGTTGCTGTGGGGCAGTGGAATAAAAGGCCATTACTGGTTTCTATGGACCAGCAGCATGTGTCAGGGTTTTATTTACTCCCATCCACTGTCGTCATATTACCACATTCCAGCATGCTTGTTAGGCTGATGCCAAATTTTGCAGTAGCGACTGGTTGTTGTGAGAAAGGTGTAAGAGGATTTGCAGGTTAGTCCAATTATGCCCACAGGAGTATAACACTGACTGTTCAGTAAACCTAATCATGTACATGTCATATTTTGAGCTCCATCCTCCATCAGTATGTTTACACAACCACTGCAACACTTGGCACAATAAATAATAAGAGTTGTCATTGCTGGATGACATGTTGTTGTGTAAAAGCCATCAGACTTTAGTAACAAACTGTACTCGGTGTTCCGTCCGATTTTGCATGAGCAGCAAATATTGTGCCCACGGTGGTCTTTAATTTCGCAGGCGTGTCTGAATGAAGTGTGGAGATTGAAACAAATGTGACCAGTGTCTCAGTGAGTGAACGCCGGTGTCTGAGCAGATCAGCGAAGCCATTAATGTTACATTTCTCATCTCCTGGAAGGGCTCAGGTGACACTTCATTACTGCTGTTCAACAGTCATGATGCACTCTGTCAAAGACAGTCATCTGTTTGATTTGCCTTGCAGGTGATTCTCATGTTGACAAAATTCTACGACTTCAACTCCGGCAGAGTAACAGAGAGTTCTTTGTGGAGGTAGGATCTCTTTTCTGTGTGTTTTTATGCAAAACTTTGGAAAAAGCTGAAAATAATACTGTACTTATAGATGTTACACTTCATAACTCTAAAGGTATAAAGCACATTTTCTACTTCACCGGTACGTCACTTATCACATACAGTACCTTTTAAAATCTGTAAAAGCCATATATATATATATATATATATATATATATATATATATATATGTTGGCTTGAAAACTTGAAACTCAACACCCAAAAGAGAAAACATATCAGAAAGTACTTAAATTACATTTGAATAAAGAACACAAAGAAGAAAAAAGAAACAACACAATGAAACACACAAACAAAAATGCATTAAACAAATTAAGAAAGCATTAATTTTTGTTTTTATTTTTTGTGACGTGTTATTTATTCATCTTACCATGCTATAGTGTTCTTTTGTTTAGTTTTAGGATTTTATTTAGTGAAGCCATTTTGTACTATGAAGTGTATGTTCTTTAATGTTTGTTTTCTTTTTGTTCTGTTTTACACAATAAGGTAAATTAACAGGGGCATTTCTATGGTTAAATACTAATTATCCAATACATATAATTGCCTATACTAAATTAAACAGAACAAAACAAAAAATTCACAATCTACTGAATGTTAACCGTCATATTCACTGACTCACAAACAAACAAACAAAACAAACTCTTGACTCTTTACACATTTAAAAAAAACCCTGCCAGTGTTGAGCCTTTTGTAGAAATTGTTCCTTCAATCCTACATTTGCTTGCTAAAACATGAAACCAATCACAGCAAACGTAACAACATCCCATTTTGTAAACATGACCCAAAGAATATTTTTGATTTCCTAGATAATTAAAAAAAAAAATCACATTCATTTCTCCAGAAAATTGCTTCAGGACTTCTGCTGCTGTAATTTTCTGCTTCCCTGACATGTCTAATGATACCACATCAGCATCTTAACTGTTAAGGAGTCACTGTGTTCTACTTTATTCCCTGAAATCTATTTATTCTGACCTGTAATTAAATTCTAGGTCAACTGATTATGGGACCACATATGAAAAACTTAATGAGAAAGTCGGGACCAAAAGCATCTTGAGCTACTTGTATGTGAGTCCAAACAACAAGAGGAAGGTAAGTGTTTATGCGTACTATAAAATAATATGTTGACTAAATCATTAACTAAGCAGCACAGAAGCCTTCAGTTTGCATCTATTCCAAGCTGTGCACTGAACAAGCACCCTTAAAGCCCTTGCAGGAAAGAACGTTGTCACAGAGGGCTGCTGATTTTTTCCTGTCTCTTTTCTCGTCTCAGATCATGTTACTAACTGACCCAGAGGTGGAGAGCAGCCTGCTCATTAGCCTTGACGAGGGGGCGTCCTATCAGAAACACAGCTTAGCCTTTGATATCCTCAGCCTGCTTTTTCACCCTGAGCAAGAGGACTGGATCCTGGCTTACAGCCATGACCAAAAGGTAATGCAGAGGTGTCAGATGACATGAATGAGGCAGCATGAAAGATCGAGGGCAAAAAAGACAAAAAACCATAAGGGCTGAAGTGTTTGGGTTGCTTTGCTGTAGCTGGCTTTGTTGTAGCGCTCTTGTAATTGTGGTCACCGTGAGGAAACAGTATTAATTAAAGGTCTAGCATTCCTCGAAGGAATCCGTATCGCCTGATGCCTTTCAAGCCAGTTTTAACCTAAGATCACCTCAAGACGAGAAGGAAGAGAGTCATAGCCATTTTGGTCAAACCTTGTAAATTGATTATGTGCGATTTTAGGTGATATTGTGAAATTTCGTGAGATATGTTAGTGCTTAGAATATGTGTTGAAAACGACTTCTACCACACAAAAAAATGTCTTAGCATCTATAAAATAGACTGAGTTATAGCCATTTTTGCATTGGCTAAGATCATATAGCTGTGGTGGCCATCTTGAATTGGGGAGAATGTCCAGCCAATGATATGAGATATTTTGCTACAGTTGTACGAACCTGTCGTGGAAGCTGATTGGCCCATGGGTTTAATTGTGTTCAGATCACGAGCTACAGAATGGAATAAATAGCTCCCATTTTGTGTATGACATCACAGCTTCATCAGACTCTTGCACTTGGTTGAATCTGTGTCCACTGCTGTAGCAATTTTGTAATAAATGCCACAAAAGACAGTTTGACCTGTTTATTTGCTTGAGTCTGTCAATATCTCAGAAAATCCCAAAGTTAATGGCAAAGTTTTTAGCACAATGTGTAGCGCTCAAAGTGTGTGTTGTGGATGACTTACAGCTACTACCAACTCAAATTTTACCTCTATATCTGTAAAACTGGCTGAGTTATAGCCAGTTTTGTAGTTCCTGAGGTCAGTTGACTGTGGTGGCCATCTTGAGTAGGACAGACATTAAAATGTGATCACTTGTAGATGTTCATCTATTTATTACTTTGAAAAGTTTCACTAAAATTCTTCTGCTAGTTCATGAGATGTTTTGCTAACAGGCAGACACAGTTGATTTAAACAGACAATGAGAATGTTTTTAAAGGTCTTACACAATTAGTTAGTGCTCAGAATATGTTTTGGAATGACACACCAAAACCTAGCTAAGATGTAAAGCATTTTGAACTGCCTTGTTGCTGAAATGTGCAATGTTGACTTGACTTGACTCAGTATCTATGAAATTGTCTGAATTATAGCCATTTTTAAGCCATTTTAATAATTGCAAAGGTTGCTTATCTGTGGTTGACTCTAAAAGTTAATCAGTTGTAGCTTCACATACATTAAATACTTTCTGAAAGTTTCATTAAAATTCGTCCAAACGTGTGGTAAACATAGGCTGCTACTGTTGAAAGCATTGATTTTCAAGAGAGCAGCTACAATCCAGGACACAAACACAACCAGCTGCCTCTTTAACCAAGGCTGCCGTTTGCCAAGAAGCAAAGGCACTGAATCACTCGCACCCTTAAACAAAGCAAAAAAGGCCATTCTGCAAAGATCTTTAAGGTGGATGTGTCGTATAGACAGCACGGGGGAAAGTTAACAAGGTAGCTCCCCCCCCAACAAGCCTTGAACTCACACACACAAAGTCACACAGCTGTGAACATAAACAGCCACCCTCCATTACTGTGTGTGAGAACCCCGCTGTCTGCTCTGCTCAACAGCCCAAACATCAAACTCAACCTTCCTCCCCCCGCTACTGGCCGACTGGATTTTCAGCGACACGGTCTGAGAAGTGAGATAAATGATGCAGAGGGAAAGATGAAAGCTCAGTTGACAGTCATCACCGGGTCAAAATAAAGATGCTTAAGAGACGTGTGCCTGCAGGTCATTCTGTACGTCTTTGTAAGCCTATAATTCAGCAGTTCTTTTTTATTTATTTATTTCCTTGTTCCCAAAAGGAACTTAAAAAAAAACAGCCTAAATGAAAGTCAGCTCGACTTCATTTTACATTTATTGATTATCTGTCATGTTGTTTAAAAGTTGCCAGTTTCGGGATGAGTCAGAACGGTGGTGCTGATCCTCGTAAAGCTGAGAGCTTAAGATGCTTGCTGCTCAATCACCGAGGCAAGATGACAAGACTTTTAAAGCACTTGAACATCAGTACAAAACGGTTCATGGAGGAAAATTACAATGACAGTAAAATGAGGGCTCTCATGGTGTCATTTAGCTCTAAATCCTTCTCAGCTACTCGTGGAACAGGAGACTTTTATCCACGACTTGGAACACAATCGAAACGATTATCTATTCAATGTTTTTAAGATAACTTGGCATCAACGCATTCCTGCAGTTTTACAAGAACTAATTGATTTTCCCCCCTATTCATTACATGCTCTCATGCTGAGTACTGACAGACAAAAACAACAACGTGGGGATGCCAGAAATTCAGAGCTGCTCAGTAATACTGCTGGGTATGAGCTTGATGAAAATTCTGTTTGATAGTGTGATGTAAAAAATATGATAGTATATGTATTTGATGAATGCATTCTTCTCTTTCAGCTCTATGTCTCAGTTGAGTTTGGGAGGAGATGGCAGCTCGTGCAAGACAGCGTGGTTCCCAACAGATTCTACTGGTGAGATAATAAGCTGCTCGTTTGGCTGAAAAAATATATTTGTGGTTGTTTGTTTGTTTTTCTTACTTGAAAAAAATGTGAATCAAATTGTGTTTTGATGAATTCTGCCCACAATAGCGGTGCATGGTGTAAAAAATGAATCAGTGGCTCGTCTTCAAGACAAAAACAAATGTGACTGCATGAGATTTGATCGCATTAACTAGTTTGGTCAAAGTTTCAAGTGTCTTTTAAGACTAATAAAACGGATTTCATTTGACATTTCAGTGGAGACAAAAAAAAGTTACATTTCAAAGTCTTTTGTTTTTATTGAACATGAGAATTTGTATTTCCTTCTAAAATGCAGCACTAACTTTTAGAAGCAATGAATGACCTTACTGAGGTTGCAAAGCAAAGTTGAAATTGAGTTGGTAGAGTTAAAACAAAGAAAACAGAAGCTAAAAGGAGCAGAAAAGTAGCTAAAAGCTAAATGGGTAAAAATAGTAGCTTAAAGGAGTAGAATAGTAGCTTAAGACTAAAAGGAGACAATGAGTAGCTAAAAATTAAAAGGAGCAGAACAGTAGTTAAATGAAGAAAATTGTACATAAAAGCAGTAAAACAGTAGCTAAAATGAGTAAAAACATTAGCTAAAAGCTTAAAGTGGTACCCAAAAGCAAATTATAGCTTAAGAAGAGAAAAATAGCTTCAGTTTACTGAAGAGAACAATCTTATTGAAGGAATTAAAGAGATATCCGTGTATGGTTAACTTTATTTTAAATAAAGGTAAATGTTTTAAAAATGATAAAAGTTTTAAAACCCCAAAGTCATAACACACTGTTCCTGATTGACCAGAACATTTGGATAAACTGTATGACTGGTTAACATAACACAAAGTCTTAGATAGCTTAAAAAATATGGAAGAAACTGTAAACAGGAAAACAATGGTCTGATTTTCCTGACTCAGCATTCACACAATAACTTGGGTTTCCTCTTTCTTTTTTGTTTCGTCCCATAATGGCATCATTGTCTAGTTTGGTCGTGCACATAAAATGTTAAACACTCTCCTGAAGTAGTTTACAGTTGGCTCGAAATATCTGCACAACCTAAAAGACAAGCATGAAATAATTTTTACAAAACTTAACGCTGTTAGCAATTAGTTTATATTTTCAGTTTCTGGCACTCTTCTGGTAGAAAGGACAATAAAAATAGACTGCACCGGGGAAGCGGTTTGTCAGACATTAACACTTTATTTACACATTTCAAAAGAAAAGAAAAGAAAAAATAATTAAAACCATCTGTCCCAACTTTTACAACAAACGTTCCAGTAAAAAGCTGCACTTAAAAACACAATTTAATAAAGAACTCTTTGAAAAATCTTATAAGACAGAGATGTTAATGCAAAAATTTGCAGTTAAAGATAGAGCTTTATCTTTTATATCAATATATATAATGCATTTCCAGTGAATAATTGTGAGTTTAGGTTAAAAACTAAACACAGACATTGCTGTCTGACTATAAAAGCAACTTTCTGAAGCGGAAATAATTAAAAGCTTCATTTTTATGCACGCAAGCTCTCTCTTTTGTCTTTAATTAAAAAAGACATCCAAAATTCCCCTAAAATAGAGAAGAAAAAAAAGCTCAGCACGGCAAAAAGAAAAAGCACAAAAGAAAAAAACTTCTTCAGATTTTTCACTGTTCAACATGTCTAAAAATATCCAAGTAACATGATTTACAAAAACATGTTAACAGACACCTTGTCCGTGCAGACGTAGCAGCTGTTAGTTATGGGAGAACGGCGTAACATCGTGGGGGCTTTATTTAAGAGGAAGGGCTGCTGTTCCCTGATAGAATTGGATGAAGTATTTGACAGAAAGTCCATTAAAAGAGATGGAGCTGTGAGGCAATTACAGAGTGCTGAGGGAAGCAGGATGGGAGCTTTTTATATTACTGTTCAGACACAGTATGGAAAATGAGAGAAACCCATCTTCTGTCACAACAGCTGCTATTAATACAACAAGTGGTCACTTCTGTCGCTCAGCACTTAGCAGCTACAATGAAGAATCTGAAGTTCAAGTGAATGAAATGGCTAAGTACTTCTTAGAGGAAAAAAAAAAAAAAAAACAGGTCAGACGTCCTTCAGGCCAATGTTTTCCCATCAGGCTGCTGTATTACTACTCCTGAGGGAACCGTAAAGAACACAACTACATCTCATATTCATGTAAAATGTTCCCGTTTTCTTGCGTTTGCTCAGACAGTGTTTTCACATCACAGATTCATAACAGGCTGAATCAAAGAAACAGATATTTAGGCTTATATGCTGTGTTTCTCACGAGACAAAAAGCGTTTGGGTCCATATCCCTTGGAGAAGAACACGCTGACTGCTTTTGATAGCAAACAAGTAACTTTTGTCTGTAACATCTGTTAGCTTGACTGTGGTTTTACAGTGAGAAAAAAAGCATACAGTAAAGCAACGGTTCCCAAACTTTTCAGCTTCTGACGCATAAAATAACAGGGACAAAAGTGTGTGACCCCATCTGTTGGCTGTTTAAACATCCAAAAATGCTAACGACTCTATTAAATAAGGACATAATGTCAACACAAACAGTCTTAACATCCTTTATGCCATCTTTAAAATCAATTTATGGACTTGTATTTCAAGTTTTTGTAACAATTATGGTGCAAACAGCATAAAAACATTTTTTTTTCATTGTAAGTTGATATCTGGAGATTATCTAAGGACCCCTACTTGGTGTTGAGTGACCCACACTGGGGTCCTGACCCCAACTTGGGGAATCATTGCATTAAAGTATCACTTGACACACACAAAAGGTAGATCCATAATATTCATACTGAACATAAATGGGACGAATATAGATCCTTGTAGGGCACCAATTGAAAAACAAACAAGTTTTTTAAATTTCCAATTTTATCTAAATGAGAGCAAAACAGAAGGCAGGGTTTATGAAATCTACCACACTCTATAGAAAATGAGATTCTGAGTGATTTATCCAAAAGATTGTCATGGTTACCTTCGTTAAATGCTTTCCATAAATGAAAGAACGTCGCCACAAGAAGCCCACATCAACCATTTAAATCTGTATCTTTTCAATAAAATAACAAGAAAGGATTTGTAAAATGGTCAGGCCTAAAGCCACATTACATTGGAACCAGTGAAAACAAAATTCCTGCATGATTGGAATGACGAAAGCAATAAAAAATCATTGTGTTCTACATTAAAAACTAATATAGCCTACCTGTCTCTGATCTAGACTTTGTATTTCCATTTAGATTTTAGCTTTCCAAAACATTTGATTGCACACCTGAAGTTATTAAAGTTACAAAGGACTACTGTTAGACAGCTGCAGACTGCTGAGCTTTCAGCTCAATAAAAGGACCAAACTGAAAGTGTAACACTTTTTCGTCAGAAGACTACTTAGCTTATTGAGCATGTTTGCACTTCTGTGATTTAATGGTTTTTCTGATCTATGTGAAGGGCTTTGACAGGACAGCTTTATTCAATTATAAATAAATACAGATGAGATTATTCTGGTTCGTCCTCCGGTTCGCTTTTGCAGCAAGCCACCAGACTGTGTCAAGGCTTTTATATGACCTACTGCAGATGGCGGACCTTGCTTGTCATAAACTGTTTGTGCTTGCACAGCTCACATCAAGCAGCAGTTTGTTTCCATTATTTAATTTTTTTTTTTTTTATGTGTGTACTTGCTTTTCAAAAACAGCCTTACTGAATAGCATAAAATGACTGTAACCTGGTCAAATGAGTCACAGCTTTTATTTTTTTAAAATTTTTTTTAATTTTGTGACCCAAAACAGACTAAATCCGACTTCTTTTCTTCATGTTTATTTGGCGGGCAAATGCTAATATTTGCCTTTTTCGTACTATTCCAAAATTCTAAATCTTTTTTCTCATCGATTGGATTTCCCCAAACCATAATATTCTTTCTAAAATTATGCAAGAAAAGTTAGTAATTAAATCTCGCCGTGGCATAAATCTAACCAAACGGCAGTTGTTAAATTTAACAACCAGATCCCCTAATGAAAAGTCTCGCAGTTGTACCGTCTCGCCACCATCTCAGTCTTCTTCAAACGTGACACTGACAGAATCCTGCATCCTAAATTTAACACTAATTTAGTCTCATGGTTCAGTTAACTAGCTAGCCCGACAAAGTGCTGGCAGAATTTGAAGCTGGAGACTATATGTGAAGACATAAAGATGAAAAAGAAAAAAACCTGTGAAATTACATTTCAGGGCGAACCTCATTAGAAAACAGCACTGTTTCCTTTTCAGACAAGGCACAAGGCAAAATGCTATAAATAACGAGGTCTCGCAAACAGAGAAATACACAACAAACTCTGGTGTTTAAGCCAAAATTTAAAGTCTGCCTCAATGTTTTAGGTCGAGACTGGGTTTGGACAAAGAGCAAGGCATGATTCATCTGGAAGTCAGCGTCTCGGATAAACGTGAGTCACAACATTGGGAGATTTCACATTAAATGAATAATGTTTGCTGTAATCACTGAAATTAAATTTAATATTGAGAGATTAGCGTCTCTTTTACCTCCCCGTCCTTGAATTGGCTGCTTGAAGACTCTTGATGTGATTAGGTTAGTTAAATTTTGTGAAGAGACTCATTTTTTTTTTTGGCCAAGATTTCAGCGGGGCCGGAGGACTCGGATGTTAATGTCTCATCCCTGGGGAGACGTTTAATTTGGCTGATACTAACACACCAGGACACCTCCTTCCACTATATAAGTGAAAATCCAGATTGTCCTCCAATATCTTGCATCACTTTTACCATAAGCAGTTTAAAAGCTTGATTGTTGACTACAGAAGGCTGCCTCTTTCTGTGTTTTTCTGTATTTTTAGCACTAATTTCCTTGCTTACCCACAGGGTCACAGTACATAACGTGCAAACTTCAGAACTGCTCTGACGGAAACAAGGGCAAGCCTTTCCCTGGATTTATAATCCCCAATTCCCTCGTGGTACAGGATGAATACGTTTTCATCCAGGTGGGTTTTTATTGCAAGGTCTGGCTTCATTAAAAGACGATTAAAAGCTGTAAAGTCAGTGCATTCAGCCGCAGCTTAATGTACAGTCATGTTTTTCATTAACTAAAAGGGGCCATTATGCTGGGGAAGAAAGGGATGAAAATAAAGCCTCTGCTTTTTATGACTACAACTACACCTCACCACAATTCACAGCATCCTAATGAGAGGCAAACTCAACGTTTTTATGGGAGTTAGAATTATTTAACACAAACTACTAGCAATCAGTGTATCTACATGTTTATTAACTTGAACCAAAACTGCATTTTTTTATTCCTTTTATTTTTCTTGAAGGTGTCAGTAGGAGGCCAAACTGTTCATTATGTGTCATATAGAAGAAACGCTTTCTACCCGATGAAACTTCCCAAATACACCGTTCCTAAGGTGAGATAACCGACAAATTTTTGTTACTGTTTGGGTTTTGTTTACAAGTTTTTGATTCAGATATGTATGATTACAAGCATTTATTGAGAACCTATGCAGTGTTCCTATTTTCCTCTTATCTCCATCAGCTTGATCGTTGCATTGGAAGTTGCTCGTCAGTGTAGCAGAAAAGGTTGTTTCTTTTTCACCAAACTGCACTTCTTTCGATTTATCACAGGCGCGGAAGGGTTAGTGTTTTGAAAGTCACTGCCATGACAACAGGAGAGCTTTAATGCCCGCAGTGTTGTTTCAATAAATCTGTCTAAGTGTCCATCCATCTATCCATCCAGCCGTGGATATGGTGGAAATCTCCTTGGGAAGGACACGTCTCGCCTACTGTGTTTCGCTCGAGATTATAAGTTTAGTAAAATTAAATGGAGCCCATATTCATTTTTAGTTCACATTATGACTGAGATCTAATTACTGAGGAGTCTTACTGAGGGATGCCAAGAAGTGCAAAAAAAAAAAAAAAAAAAGAAAACAAAAAAATGCTGCTATTTGAAAACTATGTAAATTCATACACACTAAAAACTGTTAGGCTATTTTGATAACTCAGTTGCTGGGTTAAAGCTGAGTCTAGGTGGGGTTAGTTTGACCAAATATAGGGTCAAAACGTTTGACCCAGAGTTTGAGTTGGAGACGAGACGTGTCATTCTTCACAGTCAGAACTGAACCTGACTGGACCTCTGCTTTAGTAGGTAATAAGTAAAGATATTACAGTAAAAACAGCTTATACGATGATATGGAACCTGGTTGGCTTTGTTTATAAGTTCAGTTTGTACAAGACAGTGAGTTTAGTTTCTTAAAATAACACTAGTTGGTGCCAGCTAGCCAACACTAATAGCAGTCAGAGCCTGCTATCTAGCCCAAGTTGTAATTAATTAATAACCCAGATTTTGAGGTGTTGTTTTTTACTCTGTTGTTTAGTAGAGCTAATTTAATAAATTGACATCTGAGTTGAAACTACTCAAATTTGACCCAGCACTGGGTTACAAATGCTGTTTTTAACCCATTTGTTTTTAGTGTGTACTTCCTTTTTAATTGCTAAAAATTTTTTTTATTCCAAATTGGAGATTTCTCTTGTGATCTTTTTTTTTTTTTTTTCATTTTTTTGTATTCAGGACTTGCAGATAATCAGCACAGATGATAACCAGGTGGTGGCAGCGATTCAGGACTGGCACCAGAATGATTCATACAACCTGTACATGTCGGAGCACAGGGGGCTGTTCTTCACCCTGATGCTGGAGGATGTTGTGAGCAGCGGCGGTCCAGAGGACAATATCATGATAGACCTGTACGAGGTAGGCAGCAGCAGGGCCGTGTGGCTGGTGTTGTCATCTGGTTGCACAGGTTAATTTATTTGTTTATTTTCCCCCAAATGGTTCTTGAGCCAATCTGATTTAAAAAAGAAAATCACATTTTTAGATGATTAATCAGAAAAATATGTTAAACATATTTATTATGAAAAATGCAAAATTTGCAAATTCAAGTGTTTCTATGCTTTATAACATTTTATCCACATTGGCTTTCTTAACAAATGGACATTGTTTATAACATGTGGGCCGAATGCAAAGTAATAATACCGTGTAAAATTGAATTACACGTTTATAAGCTGTTCTAAAGATAGAAAGTCTGAAACTTAATAAACAGTGAGTTTCAATTGTCTCAAATGTCCTCCCTTTAATGGAACAGATGCTGACACATGACATTCATACAGCAACTGAGTGTATTTTCCCATTAGGACTGATTTCATAATTTTCTTTTCATTTGACATTATTGTCGCATAGGAAAACATTAGGTCAGGCCAGCTTTTATTTAATGCACTTTACATTCACCTCATAGTTTCAGTGCAGGCTTAATAGCAGCTTTAACTTGTGCCCTGAACATAAATCAGTGTTGACAGATCCACTGTGAGGTTGCAGAGACCGCACACGTACGCATCACTGTGCATTATCCTCATCTTCAGCCAGCAGTGGAAGTATCATGTTGTTACAGTCACACACCTAAGGTAGCCACCAGCAGCGGCAGAAACGACCTCTGCTCACACTCGTGGTTATGAAACTGCCATTGCTGGCGCCAATTTGCAAAAAACAACAACAACAAAAAATTAATAGAACTAAGGAGAAATGTGAACTCAAGCCACTGCTGTATGTAAAATTGCATTTCTGCGCATAAATGCTAAAAACGAAAAAAATATCTCAGGGCTGTGCCATATGTTGTTTTGATTCTACACAGTCCTACAGATGTCCAAAATCGTGCTCTGTGTCAGAAAAACTATCACTCTCAAATATGTCTTCTCAAAACTGAGCCCTCAGCTTACTTAACTTAGAATATATGTATAGATATTATTTTCCTCCTTCCTTTCTTGTTATTTTTCTCCGTTCCGCTCCCCACCTCTCATGTGCGCAGGTTGCTGGGATTAAAGGAGTGTTCCTGTCAAATAAAGTTGTTGAGAACCAAGTGAAAACTTATATCACATACAACAAGGGCAGAGACTGGCGTCTTCTTCAGGCTCCAACAACCGATCTCCAGGGAAACAAGGTCTATTGTGAACAAGTAAGTGGGCCACTGACAAGAGATAGATATAGTTATTTGGATTTCCATTCAAAAGTCCTCCGCTGAAACACTGCATACTGTAGCGCGGTTAAAAAAAAAGTGAATAAATGTGTTTCATGGCAACACAGTGCTCTGAAGTGGAGCAGGCTCTGATATTGCTTCTGAAAGCCGATTATTAATATGAAACAGGGAAAAAAAAATCACTATAATGTGTCCAATATAGCTGCTACTAAATGACTGTAAATGCAAAAAATATCAAGGTTTTTAGCAAACACACTATTTCTGTTAATACAAATAGTAAAAATACATGATTTATGCTTTGGATGCAGGGCCAATGTTGTTTTTTTGATAGATGATGGGATATATTAAACATGAAAGGCAGTCAAGTGAACATGTATAGATAAAGCTGGTGATTTTAATAATCAAGTTTACTGTTTCTGGTTTGCACTGAGTAAAACCCTACGACATGTCACATGGAGTTAAAGTGGCAGACCTTTACACCAGTGGAATGAAAAAAAAAAACAATCCTTACAAAGGATGTTCTCAAATATTACAGCAGTTCTTTTGACACAGTGCAGCTCATCTGCATCATCATCAGCAGGCAAACTGCATTTTAACGTAACACACACACACATTAGGAGTGTTTCACTACCTCAAATTAATTCTCCAATTTGTAGCAAGACTAACCAAATGACCTGAAAAACACACAAATTTAAATGTATTTTGTGTTTGAAAGCTAAGTAATGCAGGTTACTTGCATAATTTTAAATACAAATATTCCAGCGCTGCTACTAACAATGTGTTTTTGGCAAAATATATTTTTTTAACTAGTGCATTATTTTGTTTCATTTTAGTAGTTTGCCACCCAGGCCCTCTTTTTTGTGTGCAATTGATGCAACACCTGCTATTGTGAAATGTACTAGGATTGCAACAGCTCTGCAATGAATAATATTTTTTGTGAAGCTTGCCCATTGAGAAATAGGAGCTTATTTAACTTTGTGAGTCTTTTTTGAGGTGCTCTTGACTGTATTAGATTAAATGAATGTTTGTAATATTTTGTCCTGCTCTTGATGGAGAACAAAATGGAAAAAATAAAGCAAAGGCCACGTTGGCAGACATTAATCATCCACTCAGAGCTTTGCCTCTTGCCATCAGGGAGGAGGTACACTTTTCTTAACCAGGCCAAGTCTACAGGATACTTCAGATCATTTCGCCTATCATCTGTCGGGTGTCTTAACAAGCTATAGGTCATCTTGCTATTGTTGTACGTATACTAAATCTCATAGGAACATACATGCTAAGTATTTTATGTTTTTTATGTTTACTCATCAGTTATGTTTCCATTTAAGTCAATAGGTGACTGATCTAGCATTAAACATCTTTAACCCTCTCAAGGCAGATGTTGCAGATTTGCAACAGCGAATTGCATATACCTTATTACTCCACATTCATATTTTAAGAGCCTTATTTTACTCAGATGATAATTTCCCCAAATATCTGATTTTTCCTGTTACTAAAAATTAATTTGAGCCTGAGAGGGTTAAAATACCCTTTAATGTTCATTTACTTTCCATTTTCCATGTACAAATGTCTCCATTCTTACAGTTTTGGGATTCATCCATAATCAGCACACGATTCAGGCCTGTTTCCAACTTTTCTATGTCCCATTTTGACTCCCTCAAAATAATCTTCTCATTGCTCGACAGCCGTACTGCTCGCTGCACCTCCACCTTCACGTCTCCGAGAACCCTTACGCCTCGGGAAACATTGTCAGCAAAGACACGGCTCCGGGAATTATAATAGCATCAGGTGAGATTGGATTTGCCCCGGGATTCTGCACAATCCCATTTTTTGTTTACTCTTTGCTCCTAATGCCGGTCTTTGACCACGCGCCTTGGCTCCTTCAGTCAGATTTGTTGTTCAGCTGTGTTTCCTTCACAGCTGACAACAATTTACAAAGTGAGACGTTATCTATCCTTCCTGCACATCTATTTCCAAGATAAGCCAGTGGGGAGACTAGCAGCGCTGTCTGTGATACTTGTTAAGGTGATCCACTTGGAATAATCTCGTTTTTATATCCGTCTGTATTTAGGTGGGGTCGGACCTGAGCTGACCAACGCAAATGTCAGCATCTTTATCACGTCTGATGCTGGAAACACATGGAGAGAGGTACAGCATACGCAGTATAACTGTGATAGTTCCTGCTTCTCTGCATCTCTATTCATTCACTGTTTAAAGGTTTTACTCTGATAAGTGAGTAGGTTCGTGCTTTCAAATCTTTTCTCTTTTTTTTTTTATTCATTCAGCAATAAAAAGAGCTTCTGTTATAAATGCCGTCTTTCCCTTGAACTTGTACTCAGCGAAACACAGAACGTTTTTTTTTCTTCTTTTTTCTAAATAATACATAACTTAAATCAGGATTTATCTGAAAAGAGAACATGCAAACATAGCTCATTTTAGACTTTCAGTGCCAGCTTTTTCTTTCTCCCTTTTCAGCTGCTAGTGCTGCAGTCAAATTTGCAAAGAGATAGAGAAGTGAGCATTGACAGCTAGCTAGCCGTGTGCATTCCTCAGCTTTAAAACAAATAAAACAAAGGGAGCATACAGATTTTTTGCCAGTGGCATAAGACGCCAGAAATAAACAATGAAGCAATACTTGCTTGACGTTATTTCACAGCTGAGACTCTTGTGAAACTAACAGTTGTAGTTGATGCTTGTTTATTGTGGGTGAGAGCATGCACAGTCCTTATGCTGGCACCCGTGTATACTTTGTATAGACTTGAGAAATGTTCTCCGGTGTGCTAAAATAAATCTGGCTGTCTGTGCAGATTTTTCAGGAAGAGTACAGTGTGTTTTTCCTGAATCAAGGAGGATCTCTGGTGGCCATCCGACACACACCTCTGCCAATTAGACACATTTGGTAAGACCGTCTCCCAGGACCCTCCCCATCTTTTCAGAGACTGTACTCAATCTTCAAAACAAGGGGAGAGATTTCTTCCCTGCGAAGAAAAAATAATTTTTTTTCTTACTGAACGTAGCTCTGTTTGCGGTGGGTCTCTCTCCCCCAGGCTGAGTTTTGATGAGGGCAGAAACTGGGACAAATATAGCTTCACCTCCTTTCCGCTCTATGTTGACGGGGTGCTAGGGGAGCCCGGAGAGGACATCCTCATCATGACGTAAGACACGCCGAAATCATCAGCCGCTGATGTGTTTCCAATGTGTTAATTTGAGGACTTTGAAGAGGAAAACATGCCCTAGATAGAGAATATCTTTTGACCTTGTTTTTCTGATGTGATCGTGCAGAATATTTGGTCATTTCAGTCATCGATCCGAGTGGCAACTCGTCAAGATTGACTTTCGGCCCATTTTCGAACGGTGGTGCACATCCGAAGACTATTTCACGTGGCAGTTACACAATGAGGTATAAAAGGTCCTTCTAATACTTAAATGTTAGCCTGATACACTGGACTTTTTCAGACTGTATTGTCCTGCCAAATGCCATTCTTGCCTTGAGAAAGAACCTCCTCCTTGCTGCTAACCAACTCACTGAAAATAGAAGGTTTTTCTTTCAAAAAAAAAAATAGATACTTTAATCAGGATCGTCTGCTTGATTGTTTGTGGCGAATGCTTGCACATTTTGACAAATAAACATCACACCATCAGAACATTTCACCAGTTTAAATTTGAGTTGATTTCACTGCAGAAGGAATGAAACAAGCTCCAGAGTTATGCAGCGTATGTAATTTATGGCTGATTGGGTTGTATAATCACTTACAGGGAAGTCCCTTACAGAGCAAAACATTTCTGGAGGAGAGAGTTTCAATAACTTACTTATAATTTTGGTCTGATTTTTGCCCCGAGATTCATCATTATATAATGCTGTAACAGAGACGTGACATAACAGTGGTAGTTGCTGCAGGCAGGAGGCGTTGCTGCGAGCAGAAATCATGCAGCAGCTTGGAACAAATTTTCCAACTTCTATTATCTAGATTATGATGTTTTCTGGGCATATAGACAGTAAAAAATGTAGACTTCATAAACTCCCAGAGAAAAAGTTAAATCATTTAAATCATTGATTCTAATAATAGCCATATTTATAGATATTGATGATTTATTCCTGTCTTAAATAATGTTTGGGTTTAGTTTTCACTTTAGTTGAATTTATGATTTATTTGTTGTACATGGTCACAATAAAGGTTGTCTCATAGTGTCAGTTTTTTGGTTTTGTTTTATGAATGTAGATTCATTTTGGTTTGATTTTGATCCTGCAAGCTTGTTTTCAAACATTACATTCAATTTTATTCCATCTGTTTTGGTAAAGTTTGCTCTTCTGCTTCCCCGTCACCTGGTCATGACCACATATCAGCTTTATTTTGTCTAAATATCTTTTGGTTTGATCAGTTCCTGCCTTGTTCAGACTTTGTTTCGAGTTTCAGTCCTGATCAATGAAGGTTTTCCTCTTTTACTTTGGAACCTGCTTTCTTGCCTGTAACACATTGCAGGAAGCAAAGAAGATAAACAAGCTAATTTCAAGTCAAATTAAGTGAGGTCCATTTCGGTGTAGTAAAAACCAAATCAACACATTAGTTCATCCTCGGGACTGTAACTTCTAATCTGTTGTCTCCGAGCTTTCTAACAAGGACCTATTTGTTTGCTTTATAGCTGGTTTCACCTCACAGTTCTTCAGGAGCACCACTCTCGTATAGTGGTGTTGCCACTTTGATTTTTTTTATTTGCGTTCGAGCCGAGATAAAAGCTGGTTCGGTTACCTAAATTGTTAAGGAAAGGACTTCATTAGGGCCCTTTAGCACATGACACACTCAACCATCCTTAATCAGACAAAAGGTTTTTCTTTCTCTGCGACATCTTTCAAAGTAGTGCTCGTGCTGCATCTAAGTATTCAGGATTTAAAGAAATAAATACAAATTCAAGATAATAATTCTGAGCAGCATCGGGGGAAAATGTTTAAAATTTAGACTTTTACTTTATTTGGGCCTTTAAAAGTAATATTTTGCGTTCTAACTCCCGCTAATGCAATTCACACAATGAAGCCTTTGTGATACAACATGAAAAGAAAGTATTACTTAAATCACCTATTGCACTTTTTTGAGTACTTATAATCAAAAATTTAGTGCGACAAACCCACTTCACGTTTTAGTAAAAACGTGTTCAGGTTCTTGTTGTAGTGTTTCTCTTCAACATTATAAAATGTATCATTGAAAGTCTGGGAAACGAGTTGAAGATGGTTTTTTTTGGTTTTTTTTTTTCACTATTTGGCTGGAACCAAATTGTCTCTTGCATAATACAAGAATAGTAATTAGTAAAGCCAGACCATTCTCCATCACTGACAAAGCGCTGTGGATGTTGGACTGGCTATGTAGGACTGCTAGAATATGCAAGAGTCCAGACTCGCCATTGATTGATCTTAAAGAACTGCTTTGATTCGGTTAGACAATAAAAGCAAGATGGCAAAAAAAGAGAAGCAGAGAAAAAAGCACTGATATGTTTATGATGCATTATTTATCACAGGGGGAAGTATGCATCATGGGAATGAAGAGAATCTTCCAAAAACTGAGAGCAAACGCTCGATGTGTCAAGGCCCGAGATCAGTATATTTCTCAGATGTCAGACTCCTGCCCGTGCACAGAAGCAGATTTTGAGTGGTGAGTTCTCTTCTCTGCAGCTATACTCTTTTCACTTCATTAAATCAAATGCTCAACACTTTATCAGTCTCCAGAGGCGGCGTGTGTGAAGCAAAGCGAAGGCACAAGAAGAAGAAGAAGAAGAAGAAGAGAATTTTAAGCATTATGTGATAATATTCACAGCTTTCTCTTGTATTTTTATGGACTTTTCCAAGAACGGATATGTTTGGTTGTTTTTAATCATTTTCCCTTTTTGTAAAGGAATATGACTTATAATCACTTTTTCCAAAACTGACACAGTTAATGAAGATTTCAGCTTTCTCAATCAGTTCGGACACAGTTGCACCCACACACACATTGACCTATAATGATGAAGACTGACTATATTGTTATCTTATCTCTTTTCTCTTTGGTGCATTAATAAACACCCGTGCAACGTAAGCAGCACTTTGTTGCTGAAAATTTCCTGTCTCCTGCTTGTGTTTCCCTGATCTGGATGAAAGAAACATGACCGATCTGTAAGACTTTAACAGGGGCGATTTCAATTTTTGTAAACACACAAACAATGATTTCTCTGCCTCAGATGTTTGATCCATGAAACATCAAACACCGAACCGTTGCTGTTCTCCGAGAACATTTCTCTTCCTGCACTTATTGATTCTGTCTTAGCTGAATATTTCTGTTTGAAGTTTAAAAAAAAGAAAAAAAAGAAATGATAACTAATCTTAATAAAGTCTCAGCGTGTCTTCTCCCCCCCTCTCGACTGAAACAGTGACTATGGCTTTGAGAGGCAGATTGATGGGAGCTGCACTCCGGCTTTTTGGTTCACTCCATCAGCAACATCTCGAGAATGCATAACGGGAGACAGCTTCCTCAACACGACGGGGTACGCTTGATTTATTTTTTACTGTCACCATAGAGAAAGCAGGAGTGGTTTAAGCACAACTTTTCCCAGAAAGCCAGGAGAAAAAAAAAAAAAAAAAGCTAAAAAGAAAAGTTTTTTTAAAAGAAAAAGTGTCATGTGCTCTTAAGGCCGCAAAGCATAGATGCGTATTTTCAAACCCTAATTTCTAGCCTCAGAGACATGTCTTATAAAATCTAAAATTTTGAGTCCAAAACATCTTCTATATGTGTTGTCAACACCAAGTCAGAAGCTGCGTACAACGATGACTTTCCTTTCACTGCTCACAGTAAAACCAGATATTTTGTGCGGCACCACGCAGCATCAACATTTAGGCAAAGTAAGGCTTCTGTCACTTTGCGGCGCTGTAATTCCCTCTCACCTTTGGTTCTTTATTTCGCCTTTAGTCCAGAGTATGCGGCAGGATTTTTAAAAAGACAAAAAGATCTGAAATACGTGTCCATCTGACCTCAGTTTCTGTTTTCACTGCATGCAAATGTCTTTGAGAAGTTGTTGTCGCCTCCGGAGAAAGTCGTCGAAAGTTGAATCAAAGGCGAACGGGAGCTCTCCGTGAATGAGAAGTAAATCTTTCACATCTACGTCTTTAACCATCAAAAACAACAGCCCGTTGCCTTTGATTCGGTTTGTAGTGTCCTTGTGTCCTGAATGACTGAGAGTACCTGTAGAGAAATGTGAACATGTGCCCTTTTTATTCAGAATAAAATACCCAAATACCTACCTCCTTTGAGATACATTGTTTTTAAGCATATAAACGATTTACCAACACATTTCTCGACAAACTAGACATCCTTTATTTGTCTTTGCTCCTTAAAGTCACAGCATTTACTTTCCTTTAAACGGCTTCTGCACAAACTCATGATTACATACACCCACAGGCGTCAGCAGTTTGAGTGAACATCTGTTTTTCATTACCAGTCCTAAACAGCCTCTGTCCCTAAAGTGTTGTTGTACATCTGTATATTAACAAATGAAATGAAGTTGATGTCAACTATTCAATGCACTGCAAACATTCGGGCAAATTTAATAATCACTGCATTTCTTTTGACTTTTTATCAGAACTGCATTTGCCGTCCAGCGCCATCTTTCTTTCTGTTTTGAGCTTATACTTCTATTACATGCAGCGCTTATCTGTGTCTTTTCTTAATTCAACTCCAGCTACCGCAAGGCTTTGTCTAACAACTGCAGTGAGGGAAGTGAGCTGAAGTACAGCCCCAGGCAACAAAAGTGTCCCAGTCAGGCTCCCAGGGGCCTCCAGCTCTTCACCAGCGAGGGAACACTTGTAGCAACACTGGGGATGAATGTCACCTTCTTGGTGTTTCTGGAAGAGGTGAATGTTTCATTTATTTAAAAAAATAGATAGATAGATAAAAAAAGTGATCTACATTTGTTAAAGCAGATAGGAGTCACAAATGTTAGTATTCTGTGCTGTGTCGTCTGCTGCTTTGAGTTCCAAAGTTTGAAACAAAGATTTGTTTGCTCTCAACGTACGTGTTCGGGATCAGTCCCAACTACTACCACATCAAATTTTGGCTCAGTATCTGTAAAACTGACTAGATATAAAACAGGACGTTTTTACTCTGTAACATAGATCTTGTTTGGGATAGGGTTTAGTTTGGAAGTCAGCTTATCGTTTGTCGTGGTTTTACAGTGTTCCATCACCGAAATGATGTTTCTGCTGAGCCATCTTTGTCAGATTTGACCAGAATATAGTCAACAGGTTTTCTGAATAATGGTTGAAAAACTACAGTTTGAGTAATGATCTCATGAAAGCCGGTCAGTCAGGTTAGTCACTGAACTTAGATAAATTTCCAAACCCTAAGGGTCAGAAAAAATAAGAGATTATTAGATACAAAATGGGACTTGGACATAGTATACTAGGGTTAAAATTCTGTATTCTGTAAAGTTCTACAGGAGTATATATCTGACTTGGAAAAACGGCTGTAAATTGTTAAAATCCAAACATGGCTTCTGTTTAGCTTTTGATGTAAAAGAAAATTTACTCAAGAAACTCTGACAAATTTGCAATTGAATAGCATTTTCTTTTTTGTCCTTTTTGAATGTGAATTTATAGCAGTTTTCCTTTCATATCCCAAAATTTGAGGGAATAGAGGATTCAAATGATTCACGTAGTGCAATCCTTTTTTTTTTTTTTTTAACGGTTTGCAAAGGCTTCCCCCGCTGATTGCGTGCCACTATTTGCCAAGAAAAATGTAAAAATGTCTTAAAATTTTGTGCTCGATTCACAAAAAAAAAATAAAATGTGAGAGATCCTGCAAAGATCTGCTGCAGGCAGAAAATGTACAATGGAGACAATTTTTCTGTTATTTAATTTAAAAAGTGAGAGGAAGCCTATTGATTATCTGAGCACAAATCTAAAACAATCTACGACATCCAACTAGAATCAAGAATTACACAATTCTATCTACTACCTCTATAAATTTAAGCAAGAAAACTACTTAGGTTTGGGAAAGGATCGTGGTTGCACCTAATTAGACTTTTTCAGAATATGAACTACATTTCTGGAAGCCTTCCTGCCATAAAACCTTTCTGGTAAAAAACTGTGAAGGCGACATCTCTGACGTGAGGTTGTCTGTCCAAAAATTTAACAAAGGTCACGATTTAATAAAATAAAAAATGTCCTTCGGAGAAGCAAACCTCTGGACTCTACCGTGACACTTTGCTTCAAACAGCAGCCCCTGCTGCATTTCTATAGAGTCATGCTGCATGTTTTTTTTTTATTGAAGGTACAGAAGCTTATATCAAGATGCTGTCACAAACCAAGCAAAGTGACCGGACCACCAGCGCATCACATAAATATGCGCTGACACGATGTATAAGACGACCTTGTTCCTGTTGCTTCTATAGAATGCGCGCTCTGTTAGGAGTAAGCAAGGACAGTGACAAACAGCTGACATTTCTGTGTGAATATATACATGTGTTTGGTTTTTTTTCCCTCTTTTCAAAGGGTCTTGGCTCCATGACAAGCATAACGGTGGACTTCGGAGATGGAACCGCCATTTCCTATGTGAACATAAGCTCTATCGAGGACGGGGTCAAGCACATCTACGATAAAGTTGGAATCTACCAAGTCTCAGCTACAGCCAGGAACAACCTCGGCCTCGACAGGGTCAACCTCTACCTTCATGTTTCCTGTGAGTCCGAAGAAAATCATTGATTTTTTTTTAATTATTAATATTTTTTTTCTTCAATGATGGATTCAGTGTCAGATAGTTCACACTTGTGCACATTTCTAGCCTCAGTACAATGCTAATTTATTTAGTAAGCATAATAAAATGACCACATACAAACTAATTTACATCCTTTGTCACAGGAAATCCGAGATTAAAGGCCTAGCATTCTTTGCAGTATTGCATATCGCCCGTCGTCTTTCATGCCAGAGAAGGAAGGGAGTTACATTATTTGACATTATTATGACATAATAAAAAAATATATAGTCTCTTTAGGGTGCAGATCTGGTGATAACTGAAACTCCTCATGTGTCACTCCTGCTCTGCGTGCACAACATACGCCTAGGTTTATTTCTTCATTGCAATATAAAACAGCCTCATTGGCCAATTCCAATTCAGCTCATTATAACAGATTCCAAAGGTGACACTGTTGTAACTGAAAATAAGAAATAAAAAAGAAATGATAATAATATCTCCAGGCACTTGTCCAAGCTCCTCTGCAGCGCAAACACACGTCCATCAGCGACCTCGGTGCGTTCCAGGTGGTTATGTTTGTGCCAAAATATCATTACAAAGATTGCATTTGTTGAGATTTTAGGCACCAGGGAGGCGTCACTTTTAGCAACGTTTTATTAAAGATGGGGGTGAGTCAGAACTTCGCGTGTTTCCTCTCTAAAGGTCAACTTGAGCAAGTGCGGCTCTCGGCTCCTTTGGTGGTCGTCAAGAACAAGGCGGTGAATTTCACGACGGCCCTGCGCCCGAGTAACGTGGGATCGGTCACTTATTTCTGGTGGTTTGATAACAAAACCGAGGTGAGCTCGTCTTAATCATTCAGTGCCGTTCTGTCCGTTTTCTGACGGCGATGATGGGTTGAATGTGAATAAACTCACGACTTGCATCTCTGCGTTTCAGCCTGTGGTGACCCTCGATGGAGCGGTTTCCTTCACTTTCAACAAGGAGGGGAGTCACACTGTTACTGTTCAGGCTTCCGCTGGTATTACCATTCATCAGGACCAAATCACTGTAGCCGTTTATGGTATATATATCTTAATTTTTTTTTGTATTTTAAAACTAAAAGTGTCTTGAAAACATTTGGTGTCTTTGACAAAAAATAACCAAACCAAAAAAAAAAAACCCACTTTTAAATGGTGTTGTGCGATGTGATTGTGCTTAAAGTATGTGTTGGGAATGGCTCTCAGCTATTACCACATTAAATTTTAGTTCAATATCAGTAAAGGATATTGAGCTGTGGCAGCCATCTTGAATCGGATTGACTCCTAAAGGTCATCAGTTTTAGTTGTCAAGCCAGTGATAACTTTCTGAGCGTTTCAATAAAATATGCCCACTGGTTTACAAGATATTTTGCTAACAGACAGACAGAGTTGGCTTCAAACAGTTTTTGGCTAAGTTTTAAACATAATTCCCACCCGATCAGTTAATGCTCAGAGTATGTGTTGTGAATAACTCTCAGCTACTACCACACCAAATTTTATTTCAATATTTATAAAACTGACTGAGTCATAGCCATTTCTGTGTTTGCCAAGGTTGCCTCGCTGTGGCGGCCATCTTGAAATGACTTGACTTCAAATGTTAATCAGTTGCAGCTGTACATCCAAGGATCATTTTCTGAAAATTTAATGAAAATCCGTCCAGTGGTTCATGGGATATTTTGCTAACAGACAGACAAATGCACACACAGACACAAACATTATCTCTTGCCATTCAACAGCAGGCTGTAATAAATAATAAGCAGTGCAGCTTCCATAAACTGAAGCTTGAGCTAGCTAGTACAATAACGAATAAAAGGTACTCATTGATCAGAGTTCAGCAGGGAAGAATGAGTCTTGGTGTTTTACTGTCGCCATCTTGTGGTGGTCAGAGAAGCAGGCGTCAAACAGGATTGTAAATAAAATATTCTTTAGAATTTTCCATTTATTTCCACTGTGTCCAAGGCTCTTGTCACTACATAAAAATGATTCAGGTTAATTTAATCCCAAAGCAGTGAGTAACTTTAACAAAAATCTGATCGGTTCGGTCTAAATAGTTTCATGAAAGCTCCGAAGGCCCACAGGGTAAACTAAGCAAATTTACATTGTGATGACAAACTAAAAAGTTTATAAAGATGAGTATAAAGCCATTTTATAAAATGATTCATCTGATTACTGACACTTTCATTTCAACGTGTATTCAGAGAGCAGCTCCTCATTTCGGCAGGAGACGTGAAAATGTTTGCCGTTGTGAAATACTTTTTACCAAATTAATTTTCAAGGTTAAGAAATAAACTGAGAGCTGTATTTTTAATGGAAAACTGAATTTAATCGCTAGTTACAAAATAACAAGCAGATAGTATATTAGTTGCACCGTCATGTATTTATTTACTTGCCAGTAACAGCAATAAAAACAAGTGTTTTGCTTTTATAAAACATACAGATTTGATCTATACTATATATATATATATATATATACACACACACACACACACACACACACACACTTTTTAAAATATATTTAAGAAGTATTGCACGTCTCCAGTGAGCAGCAGTTGATTTTTTTTCCAATCAATAGTGCCAGATTAAATGGTTTTATCAGGGCAACTCCTTAATCTCTTGTCTGGTCATACCTAATAAAGTTAGGACTTTAGGTATTAGTTGTGTTGCATGCACAAGGATCAACAACAGATTTTCAAAATGAAGTTAGAAGGTCACAGAAACAGAATAAACTTTCAGTCAGGAAAAAAGTCCATTCTTGTTTGTTAGTGCCTTTGTCTCTGTCTGCCGACTCCACAGAAGATTAATTTTGCGGGAATGCTTTCACTCGCGCTGTTTTCCTCTTTATGCTTAGTTCTGTGTGTTTTTCAGCATCTAACTGCTTCAGCTTACTTTCAGCTGTTTCACCTGTTCATATATCAAACCATTCGGCTCACAGGAGAAGCGTGCTGTGACTTTTTACCTCTTATCTACGGTTTTGCTCAGTTGAGCTTTTAGCTGTTTTGCTAGTTTTAGTTTTTTAGCTACTGTTTTGATATTTTAGCTTTTAGCTAATATTAAGCTAATCTTATCTTTGAACTACTGTTGTGGTGATTTTAGGTTTTAGCTACTTTCTTTTACTAATTTTAGCTTTTAACTACTATTTCCTTTTTGCTACTGATGTGCTTATTGAACGTTTTGGTACCATTTTGGTAATTTTGGCTTTTAGCAACTGTTTTACTAGTTTTAGGTTTTAGCTATGGTTTTCCTATTTTGGGGGTTTAGCTACACATTTGCTGGTTTTTAAGCTTTTAGCTACAGCTTTTCTAATGTAAGCTTTTAGCTACTGTTTTACTAGATTTAAGTCATAGCTGTGGTTTTTCTAATTTTATCTTTTAGCTACTGTTTTCCTGGTTTAGCTTTCAGCTACAGTTTTAGTTTATAGCTACTGTCTTTTCAGTTTTAGCTATATTCTACAGTTTGGCTAACTTTAGCTTTTAGCTACAGCTTTGTCAATTTTAGTTTTTAGCTATAATTTTGTCATTTGTTTTTCTTTAACTACGGTTGTGCTAATCTTTTTTTAGCTACTGTTGTTCTAATTTTAGGTCTTAGCTACTGTGTTGCTGCCTTTTGCTTTTAGCTATTATTGTGATCATCTTAGCTTTTGGCTATGCTTTTGCTAATGTTCGTTCTGTTCTGCTTGTTGTAACGTTGACAAGTCAGTTTCAACTTCTTCATGAAATTTCAACAATGTCGCCCAGCGTTCACACTGCTTTTTCACAGAATATATTCATTTTTCCTTTTCTTTCTTTTTAAATTTCAGATTATTTCCGCTCGCACGCTTTGGCCTTTTCATCTAATCTGGACGAGCTGAACCCCGGGGTGTCTGAGTGGAGAGAAGACATCGGCAGAGTTGTAAAGAGCTACATCGTACAGGTCTGTCACTGATGCTATTTAAAAGGCCACACATGACACACAGTGTTATCAGACACGAATCAAACCCAAACAGTTACGTTCGGCTTTTTGCAGTCTGCTTGAGCAACTGAAATTCTTATCTGCGCAGTCTTAGCAGTGGGATTGTTAACTCGACACTCAAAATATTGGAGGCTGAAGAACATAATTGGCTCGGAGAAGAAATGGTGAAATGAGGAGAAACCACAAGTAAAGAGAGCTAAATCTGTGGTTAAGTGTGTCTGATTTTCCATTTCAGACAGGATGTAGCAGGTTATGAAAAAGACCTGGATACTCGGCTCTATATATATCCAGCAGTAGCCCTCAGTATGAAACATTCACTTTGACCTTCTGTCTTGTCAGATTTCACCACAGTTTACAGCAGGGAACTGACAGTAGACCTCTGGTCATGGCGTAAATGCACTAAAAGCCCTGGCCTTTACCAAAGACTGTCAAACTGAACTTGCATGTTCCACTTGATCCGGCAATTATGTTTTGATTGCGACTGGTATTTAGGCAAACGATATACGGAGCAGAAAGAGCAGAAAGGCCGACCTCAGCAGTCAGAGTTTACGGCTGAACCACTGGCTACAAACTGTGTCTGTTACAGACTTTCCTGATGAGGTGTTTCCTTTTTTTAATTCTTCTCATTAAAGGTCACAGGAATCAGTGAGGATCAGCTCTTGGTCACGGTGAATCCGGGTTTACCGGCTACAGCTGAGGTGTTTATTGTACCGGAGCGGAGGTCAGGAGGCAGAGCCATGAACGATAAATGGACCCACCTCGACCAGGTACCGTCTCATCAGATCGTTCGGAAAAAACGCATTCTAAGAAAGAAAGCAAAACAAAACACACCTATGGAGAAAACTTCTTTAGAGAATATTAGGAGACAACTTGGTGACTTATCATAATGGCTTTATTTAAAAGAATACATACATCGTAGTGAGAGCCCTTTAAACAATTAAGATTTTTTTTTTCAGATGATTCCAAAATCAAAATAAATCTTCTTAAGAAATACAGCTTCTCAGAGTTTGGGAATGCATACAAGAGAACTTGTTCATGTGAATAAACGGTTCATATTTATAAAATAAGGTGAAGTGACACAAAAATGCTGAAACTTGAAAGAGTTTTCTTCATGAGCATCTTTTTACAGATAAAAAAATCTGCCATTTTTACAGTTACAGTCGGGCCTGTCTTTAGTTGATGACAATAAATTGCAAATCAAAGTGCCCAGAGAGAAGCTGTACTAAAATGTACTTTAAATACTGTACATGTATTCTATATTCTCTCTATACTTTTGTGTATATAACAACTACTGTGTAAGATTTGCTTATCTTCTCTTTAGCTCAGTGTAGAACGAATGAAACCAACAACCAAAGGTTTGCCGGAGCACCCGTCTTAAGAAAGTTGGACTAAACTTTTAATTGTTGTACAGTTTGGAAGATGACTAAGGTAGAAAACAGGAAGAATTTAGGGCTTGAACAAAATGAGCTCAGAGCGCGGGGGCCTGAGAAATCATGTCAGGTAAGGTTCCTGTGACATGATAAATGTTCCCACTTCACCTTTTAGTGGTTTTAATGCTGTGGCCGATTGGAATCATGCCTTCAGAAAATGTTTTTAAAGGAAAGATTGCATCTCTAACTGAACTGTATATCTCTGTATATTCACAGTTCTTAAACCAGTGAATAAAAGCTCATTAATCAAAAAAATACCTGCAGACATATACTTTACAGCATTGTTTACTTAGATACAAAACCAGCAAATCCAGTTATTTTCTTTTTTTCTTTTTCTTTAAAAAAGGGGCCTTTTCTCATCCTCTTTCGAGGCATATTTTCAGTTCATTTCAATTAGGCCTAAACATCAATTTGGTAAGGCTTTAAACATGTTTTGGTGCAGCGATACATCACAATAAGAATAATGTCTGGACTTGTTTTCTACAGTTACGGATTCATTGCATACAAACACGGTTTTTAGTGCCCTTTGATTTGGGGAATCTGCCATCTATGGTCGCCCAATTGTAAGGTTAACTCTGACAAAAATAAATGCGGGCGTGATGCTCATTGTGATGGATGGCCTGGGGCAGCCAAGTTTAAAGTCTCCGCAGTTTGTTTTTTTTTATACCACGGCGAAATAAATAGATGCCACTGGCAGCAGGGTGGGCAGGAAAAAAAAAGAAGAAAAAAAAATCACGGCATGCCTCAGAAAAGGTCAGCCGTAATGAGGACTGTACAGTTTTTTTTCTTTTTTTTGCTGTAATTGGGCTAAAACATGCACAAAGTCTAGCGTGCTCCATTAAGTAATCACACAGAGAACAGAAGGAATATGTTTTCGATAGGCTCATTGTTCTCAGCATGCAGGGACATCTATCTCATCTCACACAGCTCCATACTTTTAGGACCAGCTCAATACTTTTTTTTCCCAAACGCAGTGTGCGGGGGGCTTTTTCTCAATTTCTCTCTGCGTGTGGCTTTATAATCATTCAGTCACGCTGCACAAAGCTAAATAACTCATTTTCTTTTATCCTCAGCAATCAAAATAATATGCTTTATCTTCCTGCTTGCACTCATTGTTTCACAGAAGGGCCAATTTGATTCATTTTGCTCTTAAAATCCCAAATAATTTATTGTTTTCATGTGTCTTTGTATTTCAGCTCAGTTTAAAGGGCAGTACCGTGTGCCAACACTAGAGGGCAATATTGTCCTGCACAAAATGACAAACAAAACATCTCAGAATATGTCATTAGGCACCCTGATGCCCTTCAGAAGTTTTAGCCTTGCATGAACATTTAAATAAAATCAACAACGTGATCATTTAAAGTCAGAATGCCTCATGGTTGTTGTTATTTTCTCTTGGCGAAATAAGATTATTCGAAATCGATTTCTTATTGTGGTATTTAAAGGCATCGAACAGGTAAACAAAATAATAGAAAGAGTCATTTTTTAAAGCACAGCAAAGACGAGCTCATTTATTCCCTGCAAGTAAACATGATTTTGGTGGCTCACAGTCAGTCTTGAACTAAGTTAATAGGTATTTAATTATATTGATGCATCATATAATTGGCACCATCGAGAAGGGAGACAAACTGGGGCAGGCTGCTGGGATTGGGAATTAAAGAGATGTATTTATCTAAAGCCTGTCTGATTACCTGGCAGAACCTCACAGACAATAGGGTAATAAATCTTCAGTTCACTGTTCTCATCTCCAGTGAATGACTTTCAGTGCGGGGGCATTAAGTGAGCAAGTGCCCACACATGCACACGCACGCAGCGAGTGTATGTGCGGAGCTGCTTATTAAAATGTGTAATAGATTTACTGACCCTGATATGCCACTAGAACAAAAAGTAATTATTCATGCTGTGTAGAGCAGTCTAATTTTAACCAGTGGAAAGATTTTTAGAAGAGTGAGATGGAATTAGTGAGGCATGGCTGAGGACTCAAATATGCATCGGGAAGGCATTTTGGTCCCTTGTTAAATGACTGTTTCATCAAGGTGTGAAAAAGCTAAGGAACTTTAAGCACTTAAGGGAGAAACAATTAAAACAGCAATTTTATGATATTAGAACATACTTGGATTTTCTGTAACGCTGCCTCATTGAACTTTTGAACAGGGTGATTCTCCTCAGAATACTTACACTGGCTAAATACTGAAGAATAAAAAATCCCCGTGTGGCAGAAGTAGCAAAAAGATTAATATTATTTTAAATGTCACAGCTGCACTACAAGCTCGCTGCCCTTTTACTGGAATGTGTTTTTATCGTCTTTGAAGCCCTGTTGGGTTTCGGTGCAGCAGGTTCGGTTTTGCATGTGTCATATAAAGATTTGCCCCTCTTTAGAAGGAAACAAAAATTCCGATTCATAATTCAAGCTGTTGGCTGGAATGAATGTGGCTGAAATATTGATGACCGTGGAATATCGGTGGACGGCTTCGGCTGACGACGGTGTCCCCTCTCCTGCTTGTAGCTCTCTCAGGTGCTGCTGAGTGCTCTGAACCAAGATCTGGTCCAGTTCGTGCTCAGGCCGGGGGTGCAGGTGAATGTGTTTGCCACACGGCTGTCTCCAGGTTAGTCTGCAACTGTACAAGTGAGCATGCGATCTCTAATTGGTTTTGGTTTCCACGCGTGCTCATTTTCTCAATTTCCCTCCTGTACAGCTCCTCTTGTGGACAGCAGTGACAATGGCTACAGCAGCACTGCGGTCATCATGCTCGTGTCAGTGGCCCTGATGGGCTTGGTCATCTTTGTAATATATAAATTTAAAAGGTAAAGCATAGTGGAAACAGTAACAACACAGTAGATTCCCACGAAAGGCTGCTTTGGACAAAGCGTAAAATGGATTCCACAGGTTTTCAGAAACATTTAGGCAAATATCTAATCCCATTTGCTTTCATTATCTAAGCTTTTTTGCTTTTACCACCAAAGTCCCTAAAAACTTTCCACAATAATTCAGTCTCCATACATCTCAGAGTCATGGACACCTGCAACACAATAATAGCTGGAGGAATAAGACAATTCCCCTCTGTCTCAATCTGCAGAATATTACAGGGAATGACAGTCTAATCAATTCTCCCAGAGCACCGAATGGGTGTCAGAGTCCTGCAGTTATCAATATTCATCTATCTGACAATGTGAGGCTTGACCTTTCGGAAATGCTAAACACAGCCATTGAAGGTGAGGCGTAGGCAGCAGAATGGCAGGAAAGGTTGAGGAGATAAGTCCTGAGACAACATATATTATACAGTGAGGGGCATACAGTAAATAGTATCCTCAGCTGCAGGTAATCCCATGCCAATCACGGGAGAATGGTTTATTTCCTCTGCATTGCTGCTCATTATAAAGTAAACCATTGCTTAACTCCAACTTTCAGGATCGTAATTGCTACATTAATAAATCAAGTTCGAGTTTCTTAAGCTCCTCCAAATGTCACAGCACCAGCTGCAGCGCAAAGTCACTGGGGAGAAATCTGGAATTAGAAATGCAAGAAGTTAGTTTTAAGCAGAATTGGGAATGCATCTGAGGGGATGAAAAATTGATTGAAAACCGAGGTGAACAATATGAAAGTGAGAGCGCATCGCCCAGTGGAATGCAAAATGGCCCAGTTTCCCCGCTATCAAACAATCCTCTGCCATCTTTAACTGTTAAAAATAGTGTGTGACACATTATGCCTGGTGAAAGCATTAGCGATATAGACCTGATGGCAGATTTCCATTAATGTCTTTTTTTTTTTCTCCTCTTTTAAACCTCCACTCTGCATGACCTGCAGGAAGATCCCAGGCATGAACACATACACGGCAGAGCAGCCGGATAAAGAACAAGAGGTCATCCCCACGGTGACCTCCATAGCCGTCCCAAACCCTGAGGGGGACGATCTGACCTCACTGGATTGTGTGGATACACAGCTGAACTCAAAAAACAGAGGTACTGATGGGTCTGTTTTCTGTTTGAAGCTGCAAGGTCTGTTCTCTCAGCTCATGTTGGTACTCCATTACTGCATTTAGTGTAAAATTCTTCCACTTTTTCCCCGAACTGCTGTTGCTGTACATGCATTAAAAATCATCTCGTTACTAACTTCAGCTTTAATAAACTGAATTTTAATTTGTAGCACAGATAAGTAATCTTTTTCTAAACAAACAGTTTAAAACAATGATGATGGAGAGGCCATACGGACACCATATGTCCACTCTGCACCTCTGTCAAATCGAACCATAAGAGAGACAGATACATATGTTTTTTATCAGTGTACAGTGCTGATACTATAGGTTGTCTAATATATTAAAAAAACAAAAAACTTCCAGGAAAATACTGACTAAAATCAAAACTGCAGACTGAACTGAAGACCATCTGTTTAACAGTTACAAGTTCTGTGGAGACTTTTGCACAGTAGCCTGATATTTAGTATATTTATGTAAACCTAAATTTATGGTTTAGGTGTAAACTTTGTATGTTTTATTGGATGTTTTCATTTTCTTGCTGATAAAGTAAAGAAAAAAAACAAATTGTGTGAAAGACTATTTTGACTGGCATGGTTGAGGTTCCCCGGGATGTGAGGGGTCATTACTTTAAGTCTGTACAAACTTTGCTGTTTGATGTTGGATCTCTCTAATGGAGTTTCAGAAACCTGGAGTATCAATACAGAAAGACACTTGGAAAGGATTGTTCAGATATTTTGAAGTGTGGTTCTTCGGTAAGACTATAAGCAATTATGCTCTTACCTGTTACAGATAGCTCTTTGATAACTATTTCAGACCAGATTGATGAACTAACAGCTTGTTCGAGTGGGACCAAGATCAGGATTGATTTTTTGACATCCTAAAACAACTCCAGGTGTCAGTTTCACACAGTTAAAGCACAGCAGAAATATTATGGTATTTCTCAGGAAGTGCCCCAGAATGTACTGGAAGTGCTACAGCTAGCTGCTGTGCAAATGGAAGATCTTTAGTGCCAGAGTTTTTACATCAAGATCTTATTATGATAAAGTGATATTGGGAGATTTTACATGATGCGTTAGCGATCATAGCACGTGTAGGGAAATGCTATTGCCTACTGCTGCACAAAATTTTCTCTTAGCATCTGTAAAACTGACTGAGTTGCAGCCTTTTCTTCTCATGCCAGTTAGCTGTGGTGGCCATCTTGAATTGGGTTGGCTCCAAAGGTTAATCAGCTGCAGATGTAGCCACACTGATTACTTCCTGAAAGCTTCAATAAAAACAGTCCAGTGGTTCCTGAGATGTTTTGTTGACTCTCATAGGCACTGGCAAAGATTTAAAAACAGATCGTGCACAATCAGTTTGTCCTCAGGGTATGTGTTGGAGGTGAATCTCAGCTACACCCACACCAAATTTTACCTCAATATATATAAGTTATTTAATATGGCTATATGATCACCCTTTTTGCCTCAGTGGAGGGTGATAATAAGTGTCTAAAGCAAAACTGACAGCAATGTTGAAGCTTATAAAAAGGTGTTTGTAGGAACCAATGTGAAACGTTTGTGATTCGAATTATTTTAAGATGGCCATTTTCATCTCTGCCCTGCTCAGGCGAGCTGTTTGCTCATTAGTTGGTCCGAACTGTTTCTTCAACCTAAATACAACAGGTAAAATACTGATAGTTCATCCACAGATCTGAACTATCGCTTTAGCTACAGGGAACCAAGCCTGAAGAAGTGGCCAAATATTTAGCATGAAAGCTAAATTAGTCTTTAAATGTTTTAACTAAAGTTTCACTGCCCCAACACATAAGCCAGAATTCTGAATAGTGTGGCTGTATTTATTTGTAAGTAACCTTTTAGCACAAAATAAGTTGTCACCACAGTGACAAATTGTGGCCACAAGTTTAAAGTCACTGACAGCAAAGAGAGATTCACTTAATGTTAAGTGCTGATGCTATCCTTCCTCCCCCCTGTATTGTCATACAAGTTGCCAAGACGCCGCTTTTATTATGCGCCGTGTATTTATGTGTTCGCCGTCCCAAGTTTGTCATATGGAGGTATTAGTATACACAGGTAAGTGAAGCACAATCAAGTGCCAGCTAAAGTGATGAGAATGTCCAGGTGAGTTATTTGATCCAATAAAATAATTAGTGCATCAGGAACGCGGCGACGCGGTGAAAGCATTTTCATCAAGAAATATCTATGAGGTTCCAGCTGATTTACCTCCTCCCATACCTACAGTAAACAATCGACCCATCCAAGATAAATGTGTTTGTCTGCAAAAATACACTCTTATGCAAATGCCTAAATAAAATTTGTCCACTGACTCTTCCTTTTTTTCCCCTCCCTCCCTCCCTCGCCAGGCTACCTGCCATCTCACACAGACATCAACCTCTCTGATGAAGCGCCCCATGTGTTTTAATGTTGGAAGTCTATGACCGACTCGAAAGCAATACATCTTCTTTGGCAGTTACTTCCAGCAAGCTAGGAAACTGCGGTCACAATGAATGGTCTTGAGTCTTTTGCTACCCATGCATGGATGGACCAGTTCACACTGTGCTGCCTAAATCCCTCTGAGGAGACTGTACAGATTTATACTTGCCTCTTGAAAAGGAACCCTTTTTGACTGAAATACTTGTATTTTTGCAAGGACATTGATCTTTTTATGTAAATAATGTACATCCATAATGGAAGAAGTGAACGTTATTTGTCTCGGCTGGTTACAGCTGCAAACGCTCAAATACGAAAAGTCAAAACACGCAGTACGACAGGGATGTGTAATAATGTTTCAAATTATTCTCCAGTTTCTATTCTTTTCCCCCTTTTTTTTTTTTTTTTTTTTTTTCGAACTTGTGTTTGTGAAGTTTACTTTCTGTGAGTGCGTGGAACAAGCTTATCTGAGTAAAGACAGTGAAGGAGCTGGATTCATTAAGCTCTTTGTAATCAGTAAATCTTATCGCCAGATTCTCATCCAATGAAAGCTCGCAATATCCAGGAGATGATGGAGGGCTCCCAGTCCCAGATCTGTGTATTCCATCAAGCATGTCTCTCCGCAGCTCGCAATGTTATATATGCCATAACAGAAAAAAAAAAAAAAAGAACAGGAGATTATAGCAGATAGGTATACACAGAAGATGCGAATCTGAGCAGTCCCTCTTGTTTCGGAGACACAAATAAGTCATTTTTGTCACAGTGAACCATCACAAATCTACCCCTGGCTGATCTAAAACATTCAGATGCTGTGGTTTGTTATTACAGCAGCAGTGCTATATTTTCATGTGGTCATTTTGACTGTAAACTTGGGCTTTATATGAAACTGTAAGCGCATTTCTTGTAACTTCTGGTTTCTACAATGGCAGCAATATGGAAATGTTTTTTTGAATAACCCTGTGCAGACAATTAAAAACCTACG
Source organism: Kryptolebias marmoratus (assembly GCF_001649575.2). Classification (NCBI taxonomy): domain Eukaryota; kingdom Metazoa; phylum Chordata; class Actinopteri; order Cyprinodontiformes; family Rivulidae; genus Kryptolebias; species Kryptolebias marmoratus. The sequence goes on along the minus strand of NC_051451.1, from coordinate 16,600,301 downwards.
TCTACTGTATTGTAGATGAGAAAAAATAATAATAGGAAAAGTTTAAAATTTGTGTTTTAATTAGTTATCAGATCAAAGTTTGTTTGCTTTACCACCACGAAAGGACTCCTTGGCACACTTAGGAAATCTTTGAACTGACATTACTGTGAAGGTTGTGTTATCTTTTTGTTTTTATTATTGTGTTTTTTTGGGGGGTTGTACTCCAAGTCTATTTTTTTATTTATTCTCGACTCTTTATCCCCCAACACGATAGCGGGACTGTTCCCCTCCCCGCCCGAAAGTTGCAGATGAGCTCGCAGTCTGTTCCAGGTTTGCCCCCAAGGACTCAGCGGACAAAAAGGCTGCAGATTTGTTCATCTCCTTTGCTGCAAGGGACACGGAGATAGAGAAGACGTATCTCCTGTCAACGCGGCTCAGCCTACGCACACAGCTTTGGTCAGCTGCTGTCTCTTTGGGATATGTACTGAAGTTCTTCTTCATCAAACTTTTCTTTTTAAGTGTTGTCAGCATCATACGTCAGAAAGACAAATTGACTAGAGGCTTCTCCATGCCTCTTCCTCGCAATCCTCTGATTGGGCCAGGCGCATAAATAAACTCAGACTCGGAAAAAACTCGACACACAATCGTCAGAAGATCTGATTTTTAACTTATTTACTTTAATATGTTTTCTTTAAGTTCCACTTATTAACCTGTGAATACTGTTGTGAACATATTTGCATGATGGGTTTTGTTTCCTCTTTCAATCTAAAATATGTCTTAACTAGAAAAAAAAAATATTAGAATTGTGAACTACAGTATGTTCTGTTTCTTCAGAGGCTATAACACCTCATCCATTACAAGTGAGGTGATTATTCAGTGGGTTGTTACAGTGTTCTTCATTTGACCTTGCAGAAGTAACCATGATTGCAGAATAAAGCAGAAACACAACAGCAATGCAACGTGGCTGCTTGTTGAATTCACTCCCAGTGGCACAAACTGTTTATTTTTTCTGCTTAAACCACACTATTGACTAGTAGTCAATTTTCATCCTTCATGACTTCACCTTGACTGTCTCAAACTGGCAATTTTGACTTATGAGACACCCTTACTTTGTCGTATTCGTTGTTTTTTTTTTTTTTCTGTGTGTGTGTGCTCTGCCTTCTTTATAAGTGTTGCTTAGCATGCCCAAAGTTTCACTGCAGCCATTTGCTTGTTATAAAAGGGCCGAGTGGGAGGACAATGAAAAGCTCCGAGTATCCTGGAGTGATTCTAATTGGCTGGTTCCTTGGCTCTCCCACTGTGCAACAAATTAATTATCCCCTCTCCAGGAAATCAACACACACACACACACACACACACACACAGGCACAGGCACACACACAATCAACAAAGGAGATTTTCCTTGTCTGGATAGCACCTTGAATGAAAAATGTCCCACAACAATAACCCACAGCAATATTGTGTTAGCCACAGTGTGAAATTGATGAGCATGTTTCCTTTCATTGAGTGCTACATTACAGTGTCTGGCTGCAGCGAATCATCCATTAGTGATTGTCACCGTTCAATTTGATTGTGCGACGCCGAACATCCCAGGGCGGTTAGAGAGAGGCCTTGGTGTTAATTCAGACTGAGAGCAGAGGCGAGAATAAGACTCTCGGGGCGCTGATGGCTGTTTGAGTGATGGAGATTGGTGCGTGATATAGAGTTGTTGAAGTGGCAAAGAAAATGCAGAGCAGAGGACGGGGGCCAGTTTGCTGCTGCTTTGGGGTGTGAAGTTTCATCCTCCGATCTGTCACTTTGCGTTTCCTCTACATCAGAAAACAGAGACCCGCAGTTTTTCCTTCACCAAATCATCTGTTTCTCATTGTCGTCACCAGCCTTGGTAATTGTTCCCATTAACCAGAAACCGTTGGTAACAGGCAACCTGAGCGATAGAGGTAAAAGGGAGCTCAGTCTAAATGTCAGATGGGAATCTTCACATGGCTGTTATCACACCTCCGCCCATTAAAGCTGACTTTAGAGCCTCTGTGAGATCATTAAGAGTGGTGTGCTGAGGCTGATACACTGACTCTTACAAGCCACCTGCGCCTCAGATAAGACAGGGGCAGAGTTGGAAGAACAGCTTCTTGAACCAATTTGTTTTCTTTTTTTGCAGGTTTATGTCATGACAACACAAACATGTACAATAAAACACATTTTGAAGGTGGGGCATGCACAGTAGAAAAATGATTTTAAAAAAAATCATATAAAAATACATTTATTTTGAACAATTTCAGAATGATAATTTGCTCACAGTAAGAAATATGATTCAAAACAAGATCATTGACAAAAAGGTACAATATTGTATTGGAGATCAGATCATGCATAACTCTTGAGCGACTGCACAACTAGACCATTGCACAATGTATTTAATAATCTGTTTAATGTGTCAAGTAAACTTTAAAATCACCATAAATATATATATATGTATATATGTACAGTACTTACACACCCCAATATAGTCTTTGATCACAGATAATTAGGGCATGCTATTGTAAAAAATAAATAAATAAAAATGAAGCGAAGTCTTCCAGCTTGTTGTGGGTCAGAAGGTGATGGGAACACAAAACTGCCTGCTCAGTGAGTTTTTACAACAAAGTTGGATGAACTGTACCCCTTCTTTTTGTATGTACAGCTTATCAACATTCATAAGGCCAGACCTTCATCCCCCGAGAAACAGTCATTGAAAGCACCGCAGTATCCTCCAGACCTCTTCTTTAAGATTCCACAACAGTCAGATTTTTAAACATTTTTTATGTATGTCTATAAACCAAACAAATTTTTTAATGAAAAATAAAAAATAAAAACAGATTTGAGGCTCCAGGATACCAAAATTTACACTTTTTTTTTTCCACACAAGATATTAATCACATCTCTGTGTCATGGAGGCTTCTGTAATGTATACTCAGGGTGCCAAAAGGAGACACAATTACTGAGATAACTCTAATGAAAAAGGATTACACAGGACTGATTTTACAGCCTGACTCAACAAGTCTTGTAAGTCAGACAAAAAAATTATTTTTTTTTCAAACCCTGTGTCATATTGTATTATCCTATTAGGACCAGATATCCCTATTCAGACTCAAATTACTAAATAATTACTAATATAATACATTCTTCTTCTTGTTCTGACCTGTACATTCGTTGAATTTTACTCAACTATTAGACACAAACTGTATTTTATTTTGGGGTCTAGTATCTGTATAGAAAAGAAGAAAAAGTGTCAGAATTGGATAACATTCTGCCAATAATCAAAACGTATTCATATCTGTGATCTATGGCACATGTGCAGGTCCTGATCAGTGGATTTATCACACACAGATACTGTAAACCACTTAGCTTATCCATGTGAATTAAAAAAAGAACTTTGAACAATGGTAGCTATCAGCATGACATGAAAATTTAGAAAACAAATCCAACGAAGCAAACTATTTCAGCACGATTCAAACACGACAAATCAGTACTTACTCAGTAACAGAGCTCGTGTCTTAGACATTAGTACAGTTTGGAAATTCCCTTGTGACAATTCTGTCCATATTTCTTCCAAATCCTCCTGAAAACAAAACAAAACAAAACAAAAAAAACAATAAAATGTAGAAATTTTACCACCCTTTGCCTGCTTTGACATCAAATGCACATCACTAACTGTCACTATCAGAAATACATGAGAAATAAGATGACATTTAGGCGTGAAGGAATGACTAGAACATGATTAAAACGAGTTGTTTCTAATCATTTACCCGAAAGATCACAGTGTTTGTGCTTAATTTTAATGCATCTTTCGGTTGAATAGTCTTTCTGGGCAGCAGAGATGTTAGATGAAAGATGAATGTTTTGAAAAGAAGAAAATGTTTGGCTGGACCTATAATGGTTGAGACAGAGGTGGAACTTTTGTGTCTCAGCGACTCAGATTTAGTCATCATGAAGCAAATTTCACCCCATAACGATTCGATCAATTCATCAGAGTTAAAATCTGGCTGTCAGCACAGATTTGTAAAAGAAACAATGATTTATGACTTTTAAATTGCTTTGACAAGCGCCGTGTTTTAAGAATAAACTGTGTGGGCGACACAATTAGGATTTGTGAAGCACGTGAATGAAAAGTGAAGGTAAAAATTACAATCTGAAACGGCTAAATTGGAGACTAGAATGGCTTTTTAAAGACCGGGGAAGCTAATAATCACACATATCTAGGATTTGAAGTGCTGTGTGTTCAAGAAGAAGTCCACAAAAAAACAACCTTCACCTTTACTCCAACTCAAGAAAAACTTCAGAAAAAAAGCTCATTTTTAATTTTTTTTACACAAAAGTGTTTTTTTAATTACACACCCATTTGAGAACTGAACAAGACGTCAGTTTTGCTGATGTACCTCGTCCAGAACAAGAACAATTTCTTATCTTTTGCAGTTTATTTTTTTCCGATAAACTCAGTCCATTCCCAGCCATTACAAACCCAATACATATAATTATAAATATATTAGATTGTTGTTGATTACACAAGCTAATTGCAGCTGGAGCTGCAATAAGTCATTTTTGTTGCAGCTTGCAGTTACAGAGCAGTGCCATTATTCATTTGGAGTTATGTTCCAGCCCACATGATGAATGTAGGCCTAATGGTCACACTACTTCAGCTCGGATTTCAGCTTCTGGGTTAGAAAACCTTTTAGCTGCTATACTCTCCACTACACTAAGCGGGTAGCTTCTAATGCTGCAAAGAGCAGTGAATATTCAGTCAAATAACTGCAAACAGGACAGCCGAGGTCAGCTGGAAAGATTTTTATAGGGAATTTACAAATAGGAAATTAATGTTCCATAGTAGCTATAACATTTTTTGTTGGATTGATCATGATACAACATCATACCGTTTTTAAGGAAACCAAAAGAATATTCTTAAATCTAATTAATTTATTTCCATGGCATTACACTTTTCTTCATTCAAACAGGTTTAGTGTTTCCTCACAGTGAATAAATGCACAGGATAATTCCAACTGAAATCTGTTTGTAACACTTGATTGATAGTCAGACCTTCACTGAAAATGCGCTGCCCTTTTCAGGAGTTTCTTTCAGTCTCCTGAATTGTCTTTACTACCAAAAAATCAAGTTTCTGAGCTGCCATTTTAGACCTTTGGTATCAACAGAAATAAAATAACTATCCGTAAGTAGCATTTTAAATGAGCATTTTCAAGTTTAATCTGTCAAATTTGGCTTCAAATGTTCATATTCTCTATTTTTTCTTCACCCAGCTGCATCGTGACAGCTATCAATATCTATCAGATTCGTCTTATTGGAGCTCCTGAAGTAATTTAGTTTCAGTAAGGACATAAAACCGCCCTGATCCCACGCAGTAATTAAAGCGGTTAATGTTTTCCCACAATTTTCCTTACAATCTGAGTGAGAAATGACAAGGTGAAATAATGCTCAATGACTCAAGAACATAATGAAATGATTAGTAGAGCAGGCTGGACATCGACCTGCAGCGATGATGATACTGTCGAACAGAACTGGCAACATCAGTATCAGCTGTGCAGGATCGTTTGTATCTCTGCCAAAAACAGGAGCCATAAAACTGAAGCCCAGCTGATGAGCGTAAATGAAAGCTTTAAACATCAAGTCGTAAATTCATTTAATCTAGTGTACCCAAGACCAAAATGCCCCATGCTGCACTTCTCTTTGATAAATAAACACTTTCAAAAGCAACCACCCACCCCCCCTAAAAAAAGTTAATTTGTTTCAGATCAGCGAAGACTTAGAAAAAGGTAGAAAGAGCTGAGGAATGAAGAACAGCCAAAGTGCTGAGTGGTCAGAAAAAAAGGCCTGCAGCCCACATGTCTGTGTCAGGAGCACTGCAATGCTACTTTTGTCAAACAGTCCAAAGCGCGCGCGGGGACTGAGTGGTCCCCATCTAAGAGACATCACAGTGGATGTCACGCGAAGCAATCAAGACGCAGACTTGTCATGGCGAGATCCGAGTACCGTGCAGATGCTGCAGCTGGCTCTTGGTGGGCAATTTGCAAAAAATATGACACACTGCAGCGATAAAGTTGTCCCAGCTCCTCGGACGTGTGCTGCACTTTAATGTGGCGCGCGCTGGCCTTCCTTAAAGAGGAGTGAATCTGAAACAATGGTGCTGCTTCAGGCTACACTCAAATACTGGCGAAACGTATTCATATGCAAAGTGATGTATTTTTAGGGCAATAAAATTTTAATCTGTATCAGTCTCCCTACCCTGACAGTCATCCTTTAAATCCTGCGTTAATGGATTAATGGATCAGAGTAGTTCACAGATATTAATAGTCTGTATTTAATTTAGATTTTACGGAAAAAAAAACACTGAATCACAGCTGCCATAACCTGTAAGCTGGAGATCTTTAAACAGTAATGTATAGATGTTTTGTATTTTACAGCGTTTCTTTTCTTTCTTAACATCTATACTTAGTTCAGAAAAAACAAAGATGCGTGTTGTATTTTCTCCATTATTGTAACAATGACAGTTTATCTTAGTTGCAGTTTTATTTTCATATGATACTTTCTGTTTAACTTTCATATTTAAATTGTGAAAAAACTGCATTAACTTGAGCAAAAAAAAAAAAAAAAAAAATCCATATTTCTTCCACCAATGCTTAAATTCAGTTTGCCACATAACAACTGTAAATGATGAATAATTACCTCTGCTCCTTCCCTCCAGCTCCTTTTCCATGAGTTCTTTCTGAGATGGAAACTCGCTTAGCTTGACCTTGGACATGCCATCGTTCTGACCTACTGTGCTTATCACCTCAGGATCCTTCTCGTGGGGGTCCTCGGTCTCCACATGAATCCATGGGATTTTTCTAAAAGGAGCATCCAACGGAAACAAAGGCGGTTAGTTTTCGCTTTGAGAGGTGATTTAAACCCAATGCGCTATCTAATACACTGTAAGCGGACGCACCTTTTGAACTTGTAGATAAAGAACGCAGCTAAACCGACAATCACCACGCTGAGCAGCATCAGCATGGCCGACCCGCTGTGGATGGAGTTGGCATCCACAAGTGGTGCTGAAAAGTTAGCACATTTTGATTAAGATACATGCATTAAACCCTTTTTTTCTTTCTTTTGCTTAAGCTACGCCTTATTCAAGTAAATTACTTCCATTGCCCCATGTCATGCACCAACTGCAGCTGCAGTTTAAAGCTCTGCACTTTGCTTGTAATCCCCCGTTGGTGTTCAAAAGAACTTTTAGGATGTCCACTGCTTTTCCCTGGGGGGGCCGTCACAAGGTAGCAGCCTGTGCATGCTGAGATGCAATATTCAAAGTGTTTCCCCTCGCCACCCATCCTTCTCTCCCTCGGAGAAAAGCCTATGAAGTGTATGACCTTTCGGGATCTTTTTAAAGGCAACCCAGACCTTTGTATGCAGACACAAATGAAGACAGATCCATTGGTGGATGAAAAGGGTAAAGCCACGCAGGCTGATCGACACATTTTTTTTTTTTTTGCAATATGCTAATGAGCAGGTGACCCTGCCGATTTCCTCACTGCATACTAAGTGCATTCTTTCTCAGTCACCTCATTGATTGTCAGATTTCAAACAGAGCTACTGTACCACAGCCTCAGGTCAAAAACTGACACACTGTGAAGGGTGTTTAAGTCCTGTGATGTCCTGTACTTTATTTTTGTCTGCATCAGTTAAAACTCTTTGCAAGAGTGAGACTTTGCACAGTTGCAGGCAGGAGAATGCACCTTGGGAGTGTAGAGATCGAAACAATGAGCTGGAGGTGCACAGAGACTTACCCAAAGTTTGCTGAGTCATGTACACAATGATGCGAACATTAGCTTTCAGCTCAAACTGGATGAGGCCTTGGTTCAGGGCAGTGACAAAAATGTCTGATATCTGTTGTAGAATATAAGGAAGAAAAAAGAAAACGTGAGAGAAAATTTAATCAGTAGAATATTTTTGTTTTTTCATATATCAATACCAAAAAACTAATGGCTTAGAAATTAGTCGTTAAGATAAAAGTAAGTTTTTCTGCCTAACTGTGTTTCTAAAGCACATTTCAAACACTTTTACTGATACAAGAGCAAGCCAAAGTTAGCTTCTTTGGGTCATCAGAGAAATTTTTCAACTCAGCTACATTTGTCTGTAAAATGAAAAGACAACAATATCGATAACTTTCAGTGTTTAAATGATAAAGACAACCATTGCCAATAAAATCAAAATCCAACCAGAATTGCATCTTCTCCTTCATTATGTTAAAAATGCAGCTTTCAAGCTGTGCTTCACACAGTTTGCTCATTATTATTCATATTATACAGGTCAAAGCTAAGCGGCGTTGCTCACTTTATTAATGCTGGGTTTGGCCTGTTACTGCCTCTCTTTTGTAAGTTAATTGATGGCGTACAAAAGTCTTTAAATCACCCAGTCTTAGTGGGATGCTATTAAAATATTCAGTCAACGTAACATTAGGCAAAAAAAAAATCACACAGGAAAAAAACAAAAAAACAAAGATCAAACATTAAATTATCAGTTAAAGACTAGCTGTCATGAACAAGGAGTTTTGTGTTAGTGTTTTGAGTTTATTGTTTCTGTTTGTCTTTGTTGTACTTAGATATTTTTATGTGTTCTGTGTTTTCTTATGCTAATTTTAGCTTGTGGCTAGTCTATCGCTACTTAGAGCTTATAGCCACTTTGAGCCTTTTGATACTTTTAGCTTTTACCTTGTGTTGTGCTTCTTTTACTTCTGACAACATAGTTTCAGCCAAAAATCACTCAGCATCCACGCTGCATTTTTCTAGTTTTCCTCAGTGGCTCTGATTCTGCTGCGCCTCACCTGCTCATTAAGCTCACCTGTGCCTCGTTTCACTAATAACTACTCTCTGTTTAAATAGCCTCCTGTTTTACTTGTTGTTTGTCAGCTTCTTCTGTTTGTTCCCTGCTTCTTGTTCCGTATCCCAGTTTGGTTTATCTGTTCTATGGTTTGCTGTTTGCCCCTGTGTTTGTTTGAGTTTTTGTTGTTGGAATTTTTTATTTTTTTTGCCACACCAGCTCTTTTATGCTTTTTTTAGGGACCACAGCTACATTTCAAACATGACACTACCAAAAGGTTTTTAATGCTACAACTAACGGAAACATACTTAAAAGTATCATATTGTGCTTTTGACAATATAACTACCAAAACATTACACTTTAACACTTTAAGAAAAAGTGAAGAAGATTTTTATTTAAATTAATTTAATAGCATAATCTAAGGAATATTTTTTATTAAAATCTTCATTTTCTTCATATGTTCGGGTAAAAAAAATAACTTGCACCTTCAATGCCACAACATTTATAAACTTTCATGTATGCTACCTAATGACAGATGGTACTCTGCTCATTTCTCCAGGCAAGCAAACAACTTTTGCCCTTGACTGCAGTGAGTTCTTCTCTTCTTGAAAACTGTATGTGTGCCAGATATCTAATTACTGTTGCAATTTTGCATAAAGCTCTCATGTGACACCTATCTCAGAGTGATGTTCTTGCTTCTCCACATCTACATTTTCTGCTACATAAAATTCCTCCTAACATTCAGCTTGCTTTGACTGGTCAGTTCAACAAAGCCTGGTCAATTTTTATCTTCTAAATTTGGATAAAGATAGCTTTTTGTTAGGTATAAAAGTCAGGATAAATAAATAATGTAATGGTCCAGACAGGAGCCTAAGATATCTCGGCTGTCTGGTTTGCTTTTTATCTGAAAGTCTCAAGAGGGAGCTTATATTCTTTTAGTTGCTAGGTTTTGCTTTTTTCCTTTAATTCAAAACCTAAGATTGTGAACATTTCTACGTGTCACGACTCTTACTGTATCCAGTGCCTCCTCGCTCCTTTTTGTGTGCTCATTTGACGTCTGCTCATCAGGCAGGATAAAGAGCTCGGCTGTAGTTGGAAGTCCCGGGTACAGAGACACCAGCAGCTGATCTTCAGGAGCTCCAGAAACCTGCGGCGATCGGGCAGCACAACCGACAGGTGGGACTCTATTATTAAGGTTAAACTCGACGCCAGTAATTTACCTTTAAAGCTCAAGTCTTAACGTCCAATCCTGCTCTATAGATAACATTTTGACACAAGCTTCAAGTCACAGAAGTTACGTTCACACACATTGTCATCGCAGATAAACTTGAAAAGGGATCATGGGGTATATAACAACATGGCCGCTGTGCTATTATTGCACTGAGGTATAAAATAGTAATGACCCTGAGAGCCAGTGGAGTCCGATGTTGTTTCCAGGAAAGATCTGTTGGGACTTGATGTACCTGTGACAGAGCTGTCCGCACCACACGGCCTATGTCCTCCCTCCACTCGGGGATGTCAGGGTTGTGCTCGTCAAGAGCCGGTGAAAACGACAACAGCAGCGACCTGAAGAACTCTGAGGTAAAAGGAGAAAAAAAAAAAGGTTGAGGTAATGTCTATTAGAATATGAATGCTACTTCTGGTTTGGCTTCTGATTAATCTGATGTGCAGTTTTGTCTTTTTTCATTTGGGAGCATACGCCTTGAAGTTAATTGCTCCTCCAGATTTCGTGTTCGCGTACCGTGACATTGTATTCATTAGGTAGGTCTACGTTGACATACACAAGGCAGAGCTCGCAGCTCTGACCGAGAGACATTACACTTTCCCCCAAATACCATATTGCATATTCATGTAACTCCAAATAAAGTGCTTTGAAGTCTGTCTTTTCCGCTCACCTTTAACGGTTATAACTTTTGAGTCCTGCATGACGGTGCTTCCACAGGCAACCTGGACCGTGACCTTGTTTTTTCCCTCTCTGTGGAACATGTGGGAGATGCTTCCCTCCAAAGTTATAATGGGCTGAATTTCAAAAGAAAAAAAACACAGAGAAATTCTTAAAAAAAACCCTGCTGAATAAATACCACATTCATGCAGCTCTTGACACACCGTATAATGAGGGTTGCTTCAGTGAATACAATCAACGAGATAAATAAATATGACGACGCATCTGGGCTGGATCCTCCACAAAGATGCGTCCAGTCACATTTTTACATGATTTGTGCAAAAGCTCGGCAGATTTTACGCTTTTTAAAAATTGTAAACAACAGTACAAGGACATGAGAGGAGGAGTGGGAGAGTGAAAACAGTGACAGTAAACAAGACAAAAAAAATGTGTGTTGTGCAAACAGCACTAGGGGGAGGCGGAGGAGGAGGAGAAGCTTCTCACCTCGGAGCTGTTGTCAAACCACCAGAAGAAGGTCAGAGTTCTTGTGTGGCTCGGCCAAACTACCGCAGTCAGATTAGCTGCTTTTCCTCTGATGGCTACAATGGGAACGGAGAGATATACGCGCTCCACTGGACCTGAAGCGGCAACACATACTTTTAGCTCCAGGTGTGTGATATTTGCAGTTTCCAAGAATGAAATGCATGAAGAAAAAAAAAGTACGACCGTGATTGACATCAAATTCAGCAACGTGGAGACGTGAATATCTATGAAAGAATGAAGGCTCATGCTGTATGCGCTGCTGCAGGAATGAGTAATGATGTTACTTCTTCACATACTGGTGATGTGTAAAAAAAGCGTGCTGCTGTCAGATCCGTGGCTGTTTTCTGCAGAGGCTGTCACTCGGTAAATCCCAGTCATCCTGTAGATGTGCTTGATGCCATCATCGGTCCTGCTCAGGTTGGAGTACGTGATCTTGATGCCGTCCCCGAAGTCTAGCTGGATGCTGGTGCTCGGCGAGTCTCCCTGTGGATACATGGTATGACACGGGATCTGTCATCGCGGCTTAGGTCAGGACACTTTAGTTAGGCCACATGAAAACTGAAGAAAGCTCGGCCCGCCACTTAAGTGCTGGGGCTCAGATGTCCTTTAAGCTGTGTCACTAAAGTTCTGTAGGTGAATATGAATAAAAGGTGACAGAAATTCCACTGGGGAAACAAGAGGAAAAGTTGAAAAGGAGACCAAAAAGGCAAAAAGGTCATCGAGTGTCTAAAAGTAGAGAGAATGTCTCTATAAACCGTTTGACATTAGGTGTGGTCATTCACAGTGTGTTACATCTAAATTACAGAAAACTTTGATTATTAACTTTAGTTTCATTTGCTACGGCTTTGAGATGTCTGCAGTGAGCCTTTTTTGGTCTTTTTTCACCCCCTTTTTTTTCTTTTGCAGCATAATTGCAACAAGTCAAGTAAGTTTATTTATGGTGCTTACAGCAACAAAAAATAATATAAAACAATAACACTGTCAGCACGTTTGGGGCTTCTTTTTTAGAAAGTAGTAATTCCAATTAAATGTGAGTACAGTGGGATCTGCGGATTATTTATTGCAATGTAGATAACCTTTGGATTCTGCCTCTATTATTACGATTAGCTCTGCATGTTGCGATCTGAATTTTTGCCACTCTCACCTATAGACACTCCCTTTAACTAAATAAGAGTCCTTTTAAAATTGCTGAACCGTAAACAGGTTTTTATAACCTTTCTGGAGGCAACATTGACTTAGAAGTAGCATCTCTCAATGAGCAGAGAATGTAAGATGGCTCCCATTATGCTCATTAGTGCGCACCTGCAGAGTGAAAACACAGCATGTGGACAAGTATTACACTACAAAGTAAAGAAAGCTCTGCGAGTTCATGGAAAAATTAGAAATATTTAGTCGGATAATTTTGTAGAATCTAGCCAAATAAAAAGCCCAGCATTCTTTAAAAGAATGCATATCATCTGCCATCTTTTATGCCAGAGTTTTAGACTAAAATCATTTTATGTTGAGAAATGATGAAGTTGTAGCCATTTTGGTCAAACCTTGAAACTAACCGTATGCAAGTTGTCAGGGTTTTGATTTATTTAACCTGCTAAGAAAAAATCACACCGGAGAGGCTTGTTGTCTTTATGTGAAGGCCTTCGCAAAGAGGAGAGATTCCACAACAGCTCCTAATAGCATGCTGTCCAGGAAGTTCTGCCCCTCCACTTGGGCTTTCTCTTTATTTAAAGGAAGAAGAAATAAGAAGAAAAAAGGGGTTGATCTTAGCAAGCCAAGGCCAGTTCTGATCATGGCAATAACACATAACACATCACTGTTTGGGAGAGCCAGATGGTGTGGCGCCCGCCGGCCCGCCGTCTGACCTTGGTCTCTCACGTAGGCAGTGTTCCACATGAGCACAAAGGCTGATAATGTAAAAACCCTAACAAAAGTCTCATGCATAACTGCAGTATCCTGCATGAGCTGTTAGAGTAGAAGTTGTAAATGACTGTCATCTACTAAGACACCAAATCTTAGCTTAATATCTGTAAACTTAATTGAGATAGTGCCATGTTCTGAAGGCTAAGGTCAGTTAGTTGTACTATCCTGAATTGGCTTAACTCCAAACGTTAGTCAGTTGTAGATGTACAGCCAACAATTAGTTTCCGAGAATTTCATTAAAATCTGTTTGGTACAGATAAATGAACACACGCACACATGCACAAACCCACTCACTGACACGAGCAAAAACATTCTCAAACTTTACCTTAATATTACCTTTGCCTTTGGCGGTTGGTAATAAAAAAATCTGCGATATACTTTATGTGTTGCCATCGACCATTTGGTGAATTTCAAACACAGTCAAACTATTTTAAAGTTATTAAGATGTTAGGGCTCCAAAACTGTTCAATTTCCTGTCTACTGCTTTAGAAATTCATCTAAAAACACCTACGTTTTTCTATAGGCGAAATCTTTTCATACTTGCCATTTAAAACCATTGAAAAACAGGAGGTAGAAGCAGACAGCTGGTGGCATTAATCTACACACCATCCATCACACAACAACCCTGAGCCCCGTCTGCGCAAAACGTTTACTTAAGTACATTGGCGCCAATCGTGATAGGTTAATTTTAGGTATTAAAAAAAGTAAATGGTGAAATCAAACCTTAAAAAAAGCACACCGTTAGGTTTAGAACAAAAAAATGACATATCTGGGGATCACTGACGCATGGTACAAACGCTAGCCTGTATTTTTCTGATCTTGAGGCACACTTCAGCAGGGTGATTGATACTTCAAGTGTTCCTTTAAACCCAGTGACTCACATCATCGAGGTAGATCATGAAAGTAACGTTGCTTCCGACGGTGGCGCTGAGCTCTCCGGTACTGGTCGACAGTCGGAGGCCTCGGGGTGGCCTGGGTCGACACGCCACCCTCTTGGGCGAGAACAAGTTCTTTCCTCCCTCCTTACAGTTATTGGATAAAACCTTTCGATACCTTTTAGGCATAAAGGAAAAAGTAAATATTTTACAACATGTTGAACATTATGTAGACAAATATTTTCTGCACACGTCTCTGCTGTCACCATTATTCTCAAACTGCTTTAATAGTTATCAGTAGGTCCTTAATTTTAACTCTGCAGATCTTTATGGAATGTTTCATCAACAGCACACAGATTTAACTTGCATTCATAAATTTAGTCACTTCCTATGTGTAAACATGGGGTTGAGTATCATATCTTTGCTCTGCAATATTAGTCTTAAAGGCAATGGCATACAGAGTCGCTTATGTTTTTTAGCTCACATAGCCCCCTTTTTTAGCCTCACAAGGCAGTAAACTATAATTTTCTGTTTTTATACCAGACAGCTTGTCAAACAAGGTGAGATGAAATGATATTGTTTTTCGAGGGACTGAGCATTGGGGCCCACTTACCCGGTGCTGTTAAGAAAGCTTTGGCTGGAGCTGCAGCTTTTAGCCGCACCATTTGGATTAAACCAAAAAGCAGGAGAGCACTTCCCATCCGCCTGGCGTTCCCACCCATAATCACTGCCAAAGGAAATAAAAAGAAAAGAGAGAGAGAGAAAAAAAAAACGCAACACTTCATAAAATGAGAAACACTGCTCCTCAAAATAATCTACAAGCTTTTGTGGCGAAGGCAAACTCTTTGCTGTTAGAGCTTCATGGAATATTTTAAGATCATAAATGGAGACATGATAGTTAGACAAGCACGATCAAACAGAATTTCAGATGGATGGATAAAATATATTTAAAATTAATTTAGAGATATATTATTAATTGAATTCTAATAAGTCACTTGACATTATGCAAATCACAGCAGCGTGATGAAAAGTACTAAATTCCCATTTACATTTTTCAAATTATATTTAGGGTCATATTGCTGACAATATGCAATAAAAAATGAATATTAAAGCATTTGAAGTTTTTCAAACTGAACTTTCTTTTTTTAATATGAACAACAAGGAGCAGCCTCAATTACATACAGCAGTGGCCTAGCATTCCTTGAAGGAATGCACATCGCCCAACGCCTTACATGCCAAAGTTTTAACTAAGATTAGCCGTTACAGCCATTTTTGGTCAAACCTTATAAAATACATTACACACATTCTTATGAAACATTGCAAGATTCCTGAATCCTTTCCAGCTACTACCACATCAAACTTGAGCTCAGTATCTGTCTGCAATAAGCTGTAGTTATGCATCCAATAATTACTTTTTGAGTGTTTCATTAAAGTTCATCCATTGGTTTATGAAATATTTTGCTAATTGACGAACAGGGTGATACCAAAAAAAGTCATAAAAGTTTTAAGCAAACGTCTTGCACAATGCATAGCGCTCAAATATGTGTTTGGGGATGAGTCTCAGCTACTACCACACCAAAGTTTAGAACAATGTCTGTAAAAACAGTTGAGTTGTAGTAATTTTTGTGTTTCTCAATGTCAATTGGATGTGGTGGTCATCTTAAATTGGGTTGACTCTAAAAGTTATTCAGGTGCAGATGTGCATTCAGTGTTGATTCTTCATAAAACTCTGTCCTTTAGTTCATGAGATGTTTTGCTAACACAACAGACAAACAAGCAAAAACAGCTTGCACACACACAGACACAGGCAAACACATTATTGCTGTTTTGCTTTTGTTGGCATGTGATAATCACAAGCCCAAAGTGCAACAGCTGCTTGGACGACAAAATTTAGGAGAAATTTTTAATTCCAAAAAAACCAGAAGTTTAAGTCACACATATTATCGTTCTGCTTGGAAACAATAAAGTAGGAATCATCACCATTCAAAATCATAAGCTGTGCAGAGACATGGCTCTGAGGAGTAGATCCTGGAATAGTCTTGAGCCAACATGCAACGGTTGCCAGGCCGGCGCTTCATATAGATCTGCTTCTCGCCCATCACACACAGCGCTCCCTATCAAACAAAGACAGACATAACTGAGTTTTTGAACAGGCCTGCCAGAAATTAAGTAGAGAGGTATTTTGTTCAAGAGAAACACAGCTAACTAAACATTCCTGTTACCTTGTTGTGTAGATACCATGTCTGATAATCTCCATCCATGCATCTCCTGCTAAAGAGACCCTTGTAGTCAATCTTGATCAATTGCCACTCTGAGCGATGGCTGAAGTGTCCAAAGAAGCTGAAAGATGATTAAAGAAGAAAAAAACAAGCTTTAGCTAAAACCATTTTGAAAAGCAGCTATACTGTGTTTAGTCTGTGCAGCACCTGCACTTATAAAACTTGTGATAAACAAAAAAATCTTCAAAACAATAAAACTAGAACCAGTTGCAGTGGGAACCATTGATAGTCTCATTGCAGTACAATAATGTGCTACCATTCATAGAGATGTTTTCACATTTGTCATTTGCTTAGAAAATGTCACTTACATACATGAAGCCCCATACCACAGAATTAAAACCTGACTGTGTAGAATCCCTCCAGAAATCTAAAGTCCATTTCATGGCAGTTCAGACCTGTTTTAGCAGCTCAAATCCAAGACAAGTGGTTTTTATAGCATGGCTGATCCATGTGGACAGGCGTTTACAACATTTCTTATCAGAAGAGAAATCCCGTCTGACTTTCCTTTGTTTACACTGAGAGAGGAGCTACTTCTCGGGGCCTGATATCCTCCCGTGTGTCTTTGCTTACGTGATAATGTGATTGTCAGATTCTGGCTCCATTAGAACTCCGTCCACATACAGAGGTGCCAAGGAGAAACTGTGGCGATCCCATTTTTTTCCCTCATCTAGACTGATCCTGCATGAAAAAGACAACAGCTGTCAGTGCATTAAAATCTGATGTTTATCTCTCTGTAGTGGACAAATGTATTATTTTCACTCAGCATACAGCACTGAATAGAAACTGTCCACAGGTGGAGCAAAGAAAAACAAGGCAAAATGACATATGATAAAAGATTTGAGGTCGTTTAGCGTTTGCCATGTTTGAAAAATGAAGCGCGTTGGATTCTCTTCACTTGAAAAATTATCTTGACAGCAGGCTGAACAATGGAACAAATGTCCCTCAGCCCAGGTAAATTTCTGAAGGTGACAAAACATCAGAAGGAAGGGTATGACTCAGGCTCTAACATTAGAAATAGATTTGGGGGGTTTCAAATCACCTTTCTTAGAGCTTAATCACTTTTGACAGGGTTGTAGTGAGCAGGGACATCAAAGTAGATAGTGTTACAAAGCTCCCACAATGAGGGACTTATGAGGGCATTCTCAGGCTCATATTTCCACCCTGCTCTACTTCTCATTTACATAAAAGCACTCAAACCTTCATATCCAACCAAGAGTACAAAGCTGTAACGCACTCTCTTCTGTTGGAAATGACAGTTCTGAAGCTGCGGTGCCGATACAATAATCACATAAACTTGGCCCATCAGCAATTCAAAACATTAAATGTAATCATATGCTGCACCGCCAACTCCCCCCCCCCCACCCCCTCTCTCTCCCCCAAAACGAAATTATATCCAGGTAATTTTCCATTCCAACTCCAACACCTACAGTTCCTACCTCTAGCACGCTTCTTTTGACAGTAAGCTGCACCTACCATAGGTGTCGAATTGGGGTCGTTGCGTGTAGAACCGCAAGCAACGCCCCCCCATTGTCAAGAAACCAAATGTTGTACTCTTCATCAAAAATCTGAAAAACGTTAAAAACGTTAGTCCATTCTAGTGAAGCCTGTTTGATTTGAAAACATCATCTGTCGAACATATAGTATATACCACAAATGGCTCTTACCTGTCTCCAACTATTTCCTGCATCAGATGTCATAAACATCCCAAGGTTGCTGGAGGACAGCTCAGTTCCAATATTCCCTGAGCACAAAAGGATTTTTGTGTATTTACACAGCAAAGACCTGATGTCACATTTTCTGCGTATGCACAATCAGCGGATAAAAATCGTTAATAAGTAAATCTGTGCATGTCCTTGTTTTTTCACGGGAGGACACTTTTTTTGTCTATCTGCAACCTAATCATCTCCAGTAAAACATGGGACTTAGAAGTTGAAGTTTTTGTATGAGATTTCTGCAGTGACAGAAAGAGGGCAACATGCCATTTATATGGAGCGTCGGTGCGTTTGTGCTGCTACAATGCATTCACCTGAGAAACAAGACATTTCTAAAGTGTCACTGCTTCAGATGCACATCTTTGAAGCAACCATACCTGTTGCCACGATGATTCCTGGTACGGACTTTTTGCTGGTGATGGGTCCAGACGTGTAGGGATTCTCTGACATCTCCAGATGAAGATGCAGTGAACAAAATGGCTGTCAACAACACAAAACAGCACACGAGCACGCTGAGACACAGTGGATCTAGATCTTAACAGTGGCAAGAGCAATTAGTGTTTCTTTCTTTCTATTCTTCCCAGCAATGGAAAAACTGCTAACATTTTCAGAGGCCATTTCTGAAACAAAGATACGTTGACGCTCTCATCTCCCCCTGCCAGAAAACCCCCCCCCCAAAAAAACAGGAAATAGCTGAGAGGACACGGAGGGCATTCAGATTGTTTCATTCCAAAGCAAACAAGGCATGTAATTAAAATTCCCCAAGATACGCTGATAAAACTAGCAAAATTGATTCAAATCATTTCACTCATCTTCCCGACTGAAGCAAACTGAAAAAAAAAAGAAAACATCAATACAGCTTTTCAAAAAGCTAATGTTGGGAGGGGGAGGTGGTGGTTGGGAAGCAGACAGAAGCGGAGTGGTCATTTTTATAACACACTGAAAGACTGTAACCTGCTATGAACTGAATAATATACATTTTTTGTCTCTAAAGGATGAACTGGCTGGATTAGGTTCAATCATACTGGCTGAATAACAACACACACCCTTAATGTAATTCTGTGTAATCTAGCATTCATTAGATCGGCGTGACTACAGGTAGTAAATTGAAATCACAAAGGTTAATGGAAAGTCAGGACCCCTGAAACTAAACGCGATGACACTCTGTGACTTACACTGATAATAAGAATATTTCAGCAGAGCATCTCCTTGTCCACTTAGAAGCAAAAAAAAAAAAAAAGAAACACATGCTGGTGATAAGGTTGACACCTGGCCCGTGTACAAATATGGCCCTAAATCAAAAAAAAAAAAAATCCAAGCACAACTGATGAGGTTAAAAATTTTGATGAATGATACATGTTCTGTGCATAATTTTGCTCCAAAGCTCACCAGTATGCAGTGAAGGTTGTTCCCAGCCACATCAGCGGCAGGCGCTGGCAGCAGGGCCCAGGTTTGTCCCTTGTTGTAAGTGATGAACGTCTTAATATGATTATCCACCAGTTTGTTGGCAAAGTACATGCCATTTATCCCTTCAACCTACAAATCAGACGAGTAAAATTGAGGAAACAGAGTTCAGCAATGCATGAAAATGTCCTGCTTTTAAAAAGTAGTATTTATTGGTAACATTTCCTCAAAGTACAAAAACATAAAGCGTGATTTCTGAAGAGTTTCAGAGTGTTTAACTGTGACAGTGAATCAGCTCATTGAAACTGATCTTATATAATGCATGTAAATTCCAGTCTGAAAACAAAATATGCTGGAAGCCTCACATTAGATATGTAAAATAAAACAGCAAAAAGGAATTGCAGTGTTGGGAAAAACACAACACATTCTAAACAAGAAATCATTACATATCTTATCCTGTTTAATGTTGTTTTTATCATTCTTGATATAGAGAAACATAAAAAGCACACTACAACCACAACACACATTACAAAAGACATCATTAGTTCAAAAGGTTGGATATCTAGAATTTACAAATTCATTATTCTTGAGCACAAATTTGGTGAAATTTATGGATCTTGATCAAATAATGTACAGAGCAAGACTGATGGAATAAAAACACAAAAACCAATAACTACATGTTGAATTATGATTGTTTGAATATGCCAGCTGAAGAAATCTGACAGTAAGAATACAAAGAAATAAAACTGTAATCACAGCTTTGTAAACAGGCTGATATTTTACATGATTGAAGGAGAAATTAATGGTGCAGAAACAGCAGCAGTCCTTGAACAAAGCTGACAACAAACCTTATAAAAGTCAACCAGTAGGTTACCAGCGGGCCCTCTGCTGGTTCTCAGATTCTCTAATGAAAGGATAAAGTAGACCCCGGGGGAGTCGGAGATATACAGGCTGTAAGTGTTGTTCTGATTCCACTCTTGGACGGCAGCGAATACCTGCTTCTCATCTGTGCTGATGATATGCATGTCCTGAAGCAGGGGGCAGACAGACAGATAGAACGAGAAAATAACAGGTGCAAACGAGAAAACATGAAAAAAAAGAAGATGTGTGCTTTTTTAATTATTATTATTATTATTATTATTATTATTATTATTGTGTGACATTTATTCACAAATGTGTTGTGTGGATGTCTTCTCCAAGAAAAGGCAAAAACAAAAAGTGTTTGTTGCTTACCTTTGGCAGACAGTATTTTGGTAATTGCATCTGCTTGAAAGGCTCTCTCATATACGAGACAAAGTAGCTGGCTCGTCCTGACTTGGTTACCTTCATAATAAAATCAAAAAAATACATTTTTTATCATTGTCTTATCAGAACATGAATGAGGATTGCTTTAATGAAGAAGTTTAAAAAAGAAGAATAAAGTTTCTGTTGTACAATAGTGACTGTAATGAGTTAATTTCAGTTTGACTGTTGATGCAGGCTGTTGTTTCTGTTAAAGCAAAAAGCATAAACTAACATGAGTGCAGTACAAAAGTTAGAAAAGTAAAGTTAGGGTAATTTAAAATATATTGTTTCAAGCAGCTTGGTTCAGTTTACAAAGTGCTGTAAACAAAAACAACCAATTTAAACAGCTCCAGTTCTCCTAAGAAAAACTGTGCACTATTGCATCCTAAATTTTAATCCACAGAGCAGAGAACCAACTTTTTCTTTTCTTTTCTTTTTCCTTTTCTTTTTTTTATTCAAGCAATTTGGCTGGTCTAAAACTCCTTGAAGCAATGTCTGCCACCTTCCATGCCAGAGTTTTCATCTTGTCATGAAGAAGGGACAGTTTTAACCATTTTGGTCAAACCTTGTAAATGACATTAGGCACAATGTTATGTGAGATCTTTTGAGATGTCCTAGCTCTCAGATTATGTGCTGAGGATGACTGTCAGCTACTACCACACCAGATTTTAGATTCATATCTGTAAAACTGGCTGAATTGTAGCAATTTTTGTGATTGCTAAGGTCGCTTAGCTGTGATGGCCATCTTGAAATGGGTTACCTCTGAAAGTCAATCAGTTGTAGATGTACACCACTTTCTGATAGTTTTATTAAAAACTGTCTAATGGTTCATGAGAAGTTTTAATAATGCGACAGATCTGAGCAAAAACATAATCGCCCTTTCCCTTTCGGCTGCAGGCCATCAGAAGTGAAAAATAGTTATTTTACGACCGCCGCTGTCTGTCTGGAGCTGCCTTCATGCTGCTGATAAATTCTGAACTGATAAGAAGCCTTTATGATTGTATGACAAGATGGATAATTGTTTGAAAATTTTAATGTGCCAAAACTTTCACACAGTAATAAATGAAAATCATTTATTTATTAGGGTGTCACTCAGTTGTGAAATGAAGCATCTCCTGAAAGACGCAAATGAATTCACAATGCTTGACTGACTTGATAAAACAGTTGCAGCTGTACTCTGCTTCCCACGGTGTTGAAGGCTAAATAAAATTACAAGAACAACAGAAATTAATATTATGACCTCAATTAGTCTAAAACTGAGTCATTGAAAATTACGTTGGCTTTATATACCATGCATCTCAAAGATCTTAATGCACTGCCACTATCCCATCCACTTACAGGCAGGGCAACAGTACTTGATTGCTTATTTTCTAATCAACTAGAAAGATGGTGTTTGTCCCTGAACACACTACATTAGGGCTCTAATGGAATAATCTATCGAAAATCAATGAGCTGCATTTTCCCAGGCCACATTTTTGAGGATGTTGCACTTGGCTGTTCCTTCTCTCCCTGGAGACTTTGGGGGTGTTGAAGACTGCTTATTTCGTTGTAGCCCAATCGATAACCTCATTACTCTTTGTCAAGTTAAATCCAACTGCCCCGAGCAATGAAAGTCACAAGAAAGTCATCTGTGCCACCACAGCTCAGTGCAGACACTCTCTCTGTGATTGTCCAGTTATATTCACCGGCATCTTCCTCATGTCTCCCTCTGCCCTCACAGTAAATCTCATCTCAACCAAATGCAATTTGAACTTTTACTGATTCACTATTTCTGCTCAGACCATCAAATTTATTTCTGAAATTGTAACTATTCCAATCAAGTGTGCAAAAAATGAAATGGAGTCACTGCTAAAAGCTGATGAAGATTTAAAAAAATGTGTTCAAAACATGGGTGATTCTAAACACTAAATTAAAACCTACATCAATTTGATTTTTACCTTCCCAAAACTTAGTTGGAGCCTAACAAGAATGACCAAAAACATTAGGTCCATCTAACAAATAGAAAATTACTTACCAGTGGACAGAAATCAATGACAGTAAAGGACATTTGAAAATTAAATTTCTAATAATGACCCTGACTGTGGCTGTCTAATTGGAGTCAAAGTCAGAGTGAATGATGGTAAGGACATCGACTTGTCCATTCATTGTTCCTTTGCCATGTACTCGTGGCGAACAAACACTTTTTCCAGGTATGGATTATGTTTGTGCAGAAAGTCATTCGCTAAGCGTGCCTTCGACATGAACGAGATGAAACATAATCAAAACACACACCAGGCCAGTGGGGAACAGGTGCGTTGGAAAAAGCCATTATGTGGGTTTTGATGGAAAAGCATAAATTGGTTGCACAACAGAGCAAAAGAAAAACCAAAAAGAAAGTAAAAAAAGGAGAAAATCAAAGTTCACAAAGAGTGTAACCTGTAAGTAAAAAAGATAAGGGTGAATTGATTATTTTGATGAAGAGAAGGAATTGGTGATTATAATACCTGTGTAAAAACATATTCATCCTGCACAACAAGGGAGTTAGTGTCCACATGTCCAGGAAAGAGGTACTGTCTGTTGCCCTCGGTGCATCTTTGGGCTCTGCACTTTACATACTGAGCACCTAAAGGGAAAAGAAGTGAGTAAATCAAAACTAGTTTCTTTCTAATTATGGATCTTTCTATCATTTAAATCAATCTAAATTCACAGCCTGGGAACAGATTTAACAGATTTAGTGGAAATGTTCAAGCTTAGATATAACTTGTCACTTGTCAAAACTCTTTTGTGCTTTATGACTATCAGAGTCCTGGGTAAAATTATTATGGCATTATTGGCAAAAATATCTTTCAAAAAAATATGTAGCCAAATCAGTTTTACAGTAAAAAATAAAATAAAATAAAAACTTTAAAAATTCAGTAAATGAAAGAATACAATCATTAGAAGCTTATCAGTAGCTAAACAGTAAGACTAATATTAATGTTTAAGAATAGGAATGTGCTACATATAGAGCTGTCTAATATAAGCCATGCATAGCAATCTGAAAATCATAAATTAATAAATGTTACAACTTGCCAAGAAAAGTTGATATTCCCATTTAGTGCAAATCTGCAGTTATGTTAAAATTTTACAGCTATAAAACAAAGCTTAAAAAAAATCATTGTACCAATGTTGGAACCTCAAGTAAAGGTAACCAAAAAATAATTAAAAACAAAACAAAACAAAACATGAACAACATTGACCACAAATACAAAGTTTTTGGACTAGTCTTGTGTATGATTTTTCTTTTAGTACACTTGCTACTTTTTCCCTTTATTTACTTACCAGGTTTTCCATGTCTCTAATGCTGTGACATTATTGTCATTTGTATGTTTTGTTGTTTCAACCCAACAACTGTCATGCATAAAAAAATGCCAAAGGTTCAGATAATAATTATTAAAGCAGGTCCTTTGTTTTTCCAAATTATTTAAAAATGATTTTGTTTAGGAAACTTAGACTTCATATTTAAATGTTTGGATTGTACAAAACTGTTACATTGAAAATATTCTATATTCCGTGGCATCTTTAAGTATGACCAGAACTGTTTAATCAAAGCTTGGTTTGTCATATGACCAGTTTGGAGTTTGTGTTAGAAAAGCAGGGATCTGACGCTAATTTACAAACAGGTTTATTTTCATATAAGAGGACTAGGCGTACGTTTTAGCCACCAAGTAGGAAGCACCTATAATTGGTTTGGCAGAATATGCAGCTCTGTTTAAAAAGGAGCAGCAGAAGTTTGTCTATGAAACACTGGGGACAGATTAAAGAGAAGAAACATCCATCAGCCCTCGAAAACTCGCTGTTTTTTCCAGGAGACACCTATTCTGCTTTACTAGACTTCAGGGACCAATCTGAGCAGCAGAACAGGTCTCATCTTGCCCATGACCTCTCTCTAAATGAGAGCCAAGGGGTCCTGTGGGTCTTGCTACAGCAGCAGACTGAATTGCAGCACTCACGGCCTTTTGCGATGCGTGTCTCAATGTGGACCACATCTGATTCTCTGTCCAGCCCCATTACCGCCCTTGAAAGAATGGGAAGAGGAGACAGAGGGGAGCAGAAATAGGGTTAGTAGATACGAAAAGGATAAATGAGAATTAGGAAGAAAGAAGGGAATGCTTGGTTGGGTGTAGCAGCTGTACATGGACATCCCTTTGCTGAAAAACCCACAACGATATCTTTTTGTCTGCTGTAAATCATTCAGAGTTGAAATTGCACCACCAGTGGCAATTAATCTCAATTCACCAAGGCATCAACAAAGGCAGCCACTGTTCCAATAAATATCCACCATAGAGAATGTGTACTGTTATAAAATTGCAGGCAGCTGCAACAGATTTGAAAAAAAAACAACTTTTTTGACATAATGCGCATGACAGAATAATATTCAAGAGCACAAATAATGCATTGTTTTGGGTGCTGCTGTACCCACTGTGCTCCTCTAATTTGTGAATCATCTGACTGTTCACACATGTGGAGAGAATGTCCTCCAACCAATGTCCTTTATTTCCTGAATAAAAAATAAAAGCACACTTGGTTGGACACATCCTTTGACCAGCAGGGTAAACGGACTCACATCAATATTCACTGCTTTGTGCCTGTGCACTAAAGATTCCTAAATGGCTGCAACAACAAAAAACAGCATGTCATGTTTGTGCTACAGAAAAGAAAGCACAATAATATATCAGGTGTACGTGAGGTGGGTTTAATCAGTTTGGTGCTTGACTTCTATGGTGGAAATCAGTTTTTGACAAGGGGTCACTGGATTCTTCCGATAGACTGATAATGAGCATCATCATCATGCAAATTACAATCAGTCGGAACACAAAACAGGTAAAAAAAAAAAAGTAATAAAGTTCACATAATCATACCAGTAGAATCTGCCCGGCATCACGTTGTCATGAACAAGCTGCCATTTCCTCCCAAAGTCTATTGAACTGTATAGCTGCAAAACAAAATATACCAACTTTTATCACATTCAGATGGTCTGGTCATTTTTGTAGTGATGTTCTGTCAGATAACTATCTGACAGAACTAAGATAAGGTACTGAGTTAGTACCTTATCAGCCGTGACATCAGTCATGGAGCACAAAGAAAAGGGCAGAGCTCTTCCTCCAGGTTAGGCTAATGGCTAACCAGATGAGGGTCTGTTCTATAGTGTTTTTCAGATTTTTAAAATTTAATATTTCTCCAACATGTTGTACTTGTGTGAAAGAATACTACATTAGCTAAAATTAAACCTCAACACTTTTGCATGGCAGTTTGGTTTTGTTATTGTTGTCACAACTGAACAATGTTAGTGTTATCATGGAAATGTATGTGTGCTGAGCATAGACCTTCCTGATGTCCTGATGCTGATGAATGTATCAGTCTGCCGGGAGTTGAGTAAACCTTTGACTGACTAAACATGTGGCTCAGGCGGACTGATACTACATGCAGCAGCTTCAGCATCAACAACATGATATACATAATCTATGCCCAGCACACAAACACAAATGTTTGTTTAGAAACAGCAATGATCTAATCAAACAATGTTGTTCAAAACTGTAGAGGTTTGATATTACTTAATGTATAGGTTTTTTGCCCATACCAGTATGACTTTATAGAGAAAGAGTTGTTTTATATGCCTGAAAAACTATATCCTCGTTTGACTAGCCATTAGCCTAGCCTGGAGGAAGACTTCTGCCCTTTTCTTCATAGTCCCTAATCTGTGATGGATGTCACAGTTGATAAGGTACTAACTATTCATAAGTATTTGACAGAACACCACTTCAAAAATGACCAAACAAATATATCAGTTATTGAGCAGTGCAGCAATCATTTACTTCACAGCAAAATAGCTTGAAAATAAATTTAAATATATTGTTCCATGCATTATTTAGTATTTTATTTCAAGTTAAAAGTCAACTGCGGATTCAGTAAGAAGCTACCTTGTTGTCATGACTGTAAGCTAGAATCCAGTTTTCCTGTGCCGGGTGGAAGAGGAGGCTCAGGATGTTGAAGTTAATGGGATATTTCTCGAAGCTTGCCCCTTCATCCGAACTGATGAGAACAGCACTCTCTACCTCTGGGTCGCTAAGCATCATTATCTAAAATATAGATGGCCGCATGAGGGATATATAAGAAAGAGAAAGGAGACAGAAAACCCCTCATTTGGCAGTAATTTTGAGAAATTTCAATTTGATGTCAGAGATATGCTCATACAGCAGCAGAGAGAGATAAAAGCCAAAAGGAAAGGCTGACCTTCTGTTTGTTGGTAGGGCAGACATAGAGGTAGCTTAAAACTGTCCTTGAACCCACTTTGTCATTGAGTTTTGTGTAGGTGCTGCCATAATCAGTAGATCTGAGCAAAAACAAACAACATAACATGTTTTAGAGAGAGAAAAAAAATCATTAGAGCACCTTTGCAAAGGTATGGCATGTTTGGTCCATTAACTGTTAAACACATTCTCCTCAGGAAGACTGCTTCTCTAGAGCATACCATATGTTTAGAGATTGATTTTCTACCATTTAGCCAACATTTTGCTTACAGGGATAAAAAAGAACTTAAATACAGTCTACTTTCCTTAATTTATCATCAGTGTTTTGGCTAGAAATTAACGTTCCTTCTGTCAATCTACTTCAAATGCTCTAACTGAGGAATAAGATGAGTGAAATAAGTAGAAGATCCTAGGGTAAGAAAAAAAATATGCAGCCAATGTAGAAAACATCTCTTTCTACTAATGCACACACATGTTACAAAACACAATTACCCTGACTGTGAGTAATTAATGTTTGATGAGCCTGGGCCCATTTTGTTTGTTAATATCTTTGACTGAAACTAGCTAAGCCATATTTGAAAAGGTCACTACTTGCGGGAAGTTTTCTAAATATCTAATGTTATGCTGATCTGCAGGTATGCACAACTCATAAATATAACATGTTTTGCTGACTGGAAAAAGCACAAAAATATAATCAAGTTTATTTAACTACATCCAGCCTTAGCTAAATAATAATTCATTAATTTTCACTATAATAGTACCAACTCGCAATACCACATGAAACTTGTGTCTTGAAAAAATAAAGTCAAACTGAGAAAAATACAGGATCCAGACAGAGGCCTTTACTTAGTTATTTACTTATGTATTCAGTAGGTTGCCACATACTACGGCTACTACACTGCCTATATGGACATGATGCTTTTTATGACAAATGAAAGACTAAAAAAAATTTACAACAATGAACTATAAAACAAATACAGTTAAATGCTTTAAAAGGGTAGCACCAGCTGATGGTGAAGAAGCAGGAGAAGAAAACAGTAGATAAGTACACCGCAGTTTTTAAGTAATTAGTACTTAGACATGAGTCTTAAACAAAGACAAGAAATACATTGCTATTAAGATTATTCACCTATGAACACTGGTTGTCAGCTTTTAATGGTTTGAACTAATTAGCTTAGAAAAATATACAGGGAGGAAAAAGATCATTTAAACAGCCTCAACCGGCCTTGCAAATATGCATGTTGTATTTTGGTGAGTAAGCTTGAATTTGTCAGATTGTCAGAGTCTTTAGAATTTGGCAAAATTTGTCTTTTGACACTGTCTGATAATGCATCACACCATGTGGATCATTTAAACTCTAAGGCTCCAAAACTCTTTGACTGTCAGAAAAACTATTGATGTTAGGAGTAACTGATCTGATTTGGTAATATTTTGCATTTCACAAACAAAAAGATAGGAAGTGGAGCAGGTGGCAGAGATGAAGATGACAAAATTTTCATTCGGAGTGACCAAAATGAGCAGAAATTAGTGTATCAGAGGGAGAGCGTAGGTTGAGATCGTTTGAAGACAAACTTGGAGAGGTGATGCTGAGATGGTTTGGACATGTGCGGAGGGAAGGGTAGTGGATTTGTTGGATAAAGGATGTTGAAAATGGAGCTGCCAGGGAGGAGGAAAAGAGGAAGGCCATGTGGCGAAGGAGGACATTCAGAGGGTTGTTTTGACAGAAGATGTTGGGGACTGGGTAAGATGGAGGCAAATGATCCGCAATTCCAACCACTAAAGGAAGCAGATGCAGCAAAAAAACAAATAAAAAAAAAAACGAAAAAAACTTGGCGTTCATACAGTTGATACAATTTGTAGTTAAAGATAGAAAACATTCATTATGTCAAAATTTTGATACCATCATTCTGAGCTATGTACAAATGCTTCATACACAGACTGAAAACTGTAATAAAGCAATTGTGAAGATATTCTTCCACACATACATACTAAGTCCTTTAGTATTAATTCATTTTTATCTTCAACCAGTGCCAGCATGGCTTTTTATTAGTAGTAATTTCAGTTGATTTAAAAGTTGAGTTTGATCCATATTCAATCAGTTTTCTTTTCAGGAGGAAATTGTGCCATTAAAATCATACACAATTTCAAGTAAATATCAAAAGGTAAAACTAAATACCCCACTTCTTGGCCTTGATAATAAAAACACCTGCATAAAAATGAAATAAAATGTCTGCTGCTGCATTTAAAGATGCGAGCGCCCTACCAAACTGCCGCTCATGACAAGGACAGACGTGTTTGTCATTCATGTCTCCATATTTCTCCTCACCTGGCTGCCTCCAAATGTAATTTCACAGCATAATTGGATGGGAACTCACAGTCTGCTATCATTGTCAATGCATTAACTTGAACTGTCCATTTCCTGCCGGCACTGTTTCCACAAAGTTACCTCCGAAAACACTGGAGCTTAAATGCTCTTTTCCGATAGCTTATCTGTCTTTGACTGTGGAGGTGGAAGAAGGACTCTTAAATGATGTTATTACATTTCATCTCAGAACACAAAGGGACTCCGTTCGTGTTTAGACATCTCATGCAAATCAGCCATTGATCCACACACTGCATTTTGCCACCAACTGAGCCCTGCAGCTGTAGGCATAAATCATTTATTGTGTTATCACAGAAATCATTTACTCTCTTTTCTTTTCATAACATTCAGATTGCTGTTTTACTAATACCCATACTAAGAACCTCAGTGAACCCCCGAGATACTCTAATTTACTTGTAGGCTATTGTTAAGCAGACATCTTGATGATGGAATACCTCCTGTACACAATATGGAATTTCAAAGTGAGTCAAGTCGAGTGTAAATCTTAGCAGTGCCTCTGGAGAAACAGATATTAATTTGAAACTCTATGCTCGGTGAACTGATGGTCTCTTTTTCATGTGTATTTCAGAATGAAATGAGTTCTCTGCAGGCGTTTGGAGAGGTGAAAGAAGGCATATCAAAGACAGTATTGGACTGTGCGGTATAATCCTTTATGAATTCTATTCTTATTTATGACCTGACAGGGCACTGTAACTCACCTCTCAATACAGACCGAATAAAATTACTATGACTATTGCATGTCAACTGCTTCTGAAACAAAAGGTTACAGATGACTATCAATCAAAAACATCATCGGAAAGTTTCTAGGTCAGAGGAAAAGCACCACAGAGCCAAAGAAAGAAGACCTCAGATCAGTCATCCGGTTTATCTCTCAGAAATAGCCGTTCAAAAAGTTTCCTTTCTGATGATGGACAGAAAGTGGGGGCTCTTCTAAAAGGTTGCTGCAGTGTTACTTGTGTTATTTATGGGACTGCAGGAAGCAGAGAGGAGGATGGTTCTTTCTGAACCACCTCAGAACGTTTTATTAAAACATACTTCACACCGACTCGCTGTGAAACGTGATTGTTCATATCCTAGGAAAGGAGAGCACGATAAATCTCACTTACAGTATACAGCGCCCTCTGTGAATATATTATTCTTATTGTTTTGAGGCTGTTGCCCTAACCTTTATATTTACACTAAAAAACATATAAAGAGCTGTGATTAGATGCGAGGAAAACTTACCTCCAGAGAGAGCTCTCAGTAACAGCACCCAGGTTGAAGTCATACAGCTTAGTCAAGATCAGGATCACCTGCAACATCAACAGCAACACACGTGTTTAATCTCACGCCAAGGTCTGCAGGAGAAGACCTCTACGTAAGAGCCTCAGCAGCACACATTTTCTGTCTCCACCTCATGATGGAGAATAAATACAACATGCACACTACATTTCTGTTCTAATAAATATCAGTCTCATACAGCAGTTAGCTCAATGACAAGAAATTGTGATGTCAGGATATGTCAGTCTATCTGTAGTAGAGTTAAAAAAAAGAAAGAAAGAAAAGTCTGTGTGGGCTGTCAGGAGCTGTCTCTGTATCTCATGTGGAATGATACCCACCTGACAGCAAAATCTGAACATAATTGTTCAGTGAACAATAAAAAGAAATGCACTCATTGGCTCCACTGCGTCTCGCTCTCGCTCACATTTCCTCTCTTCCCATTTTTTTTTTTTTTTCTTTTTCCACCTAGACTTTTCTCAAGCCTCGTTGCTACAAAATTGTAAACAAATGTTGATGTCAAATGATGAAAGTACTTGCTGTGTTATATCACTCATGTTACTCATTGCTCAGTTTGGTTAAACACTTTAATGTTCTCTGAGGATATAGTTGGGGAAAGTTTTCCTGGGGAAATGAAAACACGGCTTGTAAAAGCTTGCTGAGGCAGGGAGTGCAGAGGGAAATGGTCTGCAAATGCATTATTGTCACTCCAATGGCATTATAAATGACTTCCCATGTGGATGCTCATAACTCAGGGTAGAACGATTGGTGGAGTTTGGGGCATGGCATCAAGGGGAGGAGAAGGGATGGTGGATAATAACAATCAAGGGGCATAAAACATAATGTGATGATTTCCTTCTTAAAACAAAAACCATGAAAGATAGGTCAAAAGCTCAATTACAGTGAGTTTAAACACATTAACCTTGTGGGACCCATGGAAGGAGTTATTAAACCGTGAAAAGCCACACAGACTAAGAGGAACAAAGACACGCCACTAAGTCTGCTTTGAAAATGTTAAAAACCCAATTGACCCGCAATTTAGCCATCAAACGGCCACTGTGCATTGCCGGGACTGTCTGCATTACAGGTTAATTAACCAATCACACAGCGAGATAAGCATTTGCATAACTAAATGCACCGTGTCTGCAAGGTCCAAAGCTGGAGTCTGAATCAATTTGGAGTACAGACTTAGTTAAATGCCTGTGATGTTCGGTCTAATTGCCTGCTTTGAAAAATAGATACAAGAGAAAAACTCTGCCAAACTGTTGATCGTTTGTCTCCTCGGTTGCCTTTTTCTTTTCTTTTTTTTTTTTTGCTAACAACAGCGACTCAGTGTCATGGGATGTTATAAATACTACGAGGCAAATTGAATCTGAAATTGATTTTATTGGTGTCAAACTGCAGGCAGTTTCTTCTTTACCACTGGGAATTAAAAGAGCAGCATATACTGTACTAAATGACTTTACACTAAAGGGATGTTTTACAGCTTTCTGCAACTTCAGGTATTATTCATGGTTGACTGAAAATACCAAGAGCCAAGGTAAACACATACACAAACACAAGTCACACAATAAAAACCTCACATCAATCAATGGCACAAAAATCAATCATTTAAAAACAACACAACATAAATACACTGCTTAATAAAAGCAGCACATTATTTATTTTGAATTGTATTAATTTGGCATTGTTTATAGTTTAGCCTTTGTTTCATTTATGTTTACTTTCATTTGTTTATGTGCTTGTTTGTTATAAATTGATGAATTTCAATATTATTTATTCTTAGAACTCCCAAAGGTATTTATTTATTGAATATCAAAATGAAACAGAAACTGCTTTATTATCCTGTTTAAAAAATAAATAATTTCCTAAATACTTTCTTCTTTCATTTTTGTGGCATAGATCTTTGTTGTTGTTATTTAGCTATTTATAGGTTCTTGAATTTATTTTGCACTTTTGGTAGTTTCAGTTCAGCATAATTTGATCATTAATTCTGATTTAATCAAATGAATATAATAAGATCAAAAATTAAAATATAACACCTCCCAATACATTTACCCAAAGAACTCAACAAGGACAGAAAGCACAAAAAACATTAGCATAACCTAAAAAGAAAACAAGTACCTTTTTCTTTTTTTTTTCAAGCTTTCTGAAATATTATCAAGGATTGTTTCCCATTGTGCTGTTCATTATACCCTATGTAATATTTAATTTTCAAAACTTTCTGAATGATATATGAGATGGTGTCTTTGGACAGAATAATAACAAAACAAACAAAGTAAACCAGCCAATGTTTCCTATTTTTTTTCTTTTTTTTACCCCTTCTGTTTTGTTCTTTTATTTCACACCCCTGGGCCACTGCACCCACACAACAAAACTTGATGACAAAAATCCTCCTGACACCCGGGCTGTAATTGCCACTAAATGCTCTCTCTTAACAGTCGACGACACGTTTGTGGATTTGGCTCATTAACAAAAGCTGACCCACTGAACTGGGTCAGTGAAGATCCACTTCAGGGACCAAAACAGACCAGTGAGGCAGATGACTGTTTGGATGATATCTCCCTCAGTGGATACATCAGGAGTACATCACCGTGTGTTCCCATGTCTCCGACATTACTGACGGGCTGCACATCAGTGTTCAAAGTCAATAGGGAGTAACAGCTACATGGAAGAGCTGAGACCAGCAGCAAGATCACAAGATGTCTGATTTAATCCCAGCAAATGACGGTGCATTTAAGACCAAATTTAAAGAGTTTATGTCGCAGCCTTTCTTTTTTTTTTCTTCTTTTTTTGTAAATGATGGCAACAAACAAACACAAAATGGGTCCAAGAATTATTTTGAGCCTTCAAGGTAAATACAATTCTCCATGCATATCATCGCTCACTTGCATACATGAAATTAAGTAAGAACCCTGGAAGGCCAAAAGCAGTGCATTTATTCATGTTTATGTTTTATTGATGTGAGCAAAGAGAGCTTTGCCTCGGGAAAGTCAACCAATCATTTTTTTTTTTTTTTTAAGATTGGCTCTCACCATTAAAGTAGTTAGGTTTAGTCCTCCTTTTATCCCAACACTTTATTCTTTGCGTTTTATTTCACCTCATTGCTTTCTTTTTTTGGATCTTTCAATCTTGTAATTCTTTGTTCACTTTAGAGCAAACTCTTTTTGTTGTGATTCTTTTTCTTTTTTTTATGACACGAAAAAAGGCATATCTGAACCGGAGCTGTTTGGGCATGCAAGATTTTGCCTCTTGGAGATAGCTGACTGAACATCCTACTAGGCAATAAAGGTGCTGCTTCTGTAATATTATTGTGATATACTGTGTCAGCTCAAAGTAAATGTCTCATCTGCACACAGAACAACACGTTCTACTTTCACAAGTGTCGAGGCATGCAGTAGTCACACTGTTGGGCTGAATCATGTCTTCACAAATTCCATATCAATCAATTTCTTGATAAAAAAAAGAAAGAAAGAAATGCTGAAATATAAAGGTGCTTCAGTAGGACGTGAGAGGCATCCCAACAATATGATGGTGGGCAGAAGATTTTCCACACAGCTCGCAATTTAGGGATGAATCATCTCTGTATTGTACCGCAATATAGCTATTAATAAAATGAAACTGACTCTTGCCACACATCACAACAGTAATACGACGCTTTCTAGCACCAGGCTTCAAACAGAACCTGTTGCTTATTCAGTCCACAGTAAAACACCATTAGGACGGCACCCCTCTTATACTGTTTCTGTTTAATTGGGTAGTCAAGGAGAAAAAATAAAGGAACCCCTATAATCTAAACATCCCCCCACCCCAGAATGCTGCTTCTTTCTGCTCAGGAATAACACAAATCACAGGAAGAGGGAGAAATCTTAGAGATGTGAATAATACACTTTCATGTAGTTCTAGCAGTGTTTTTGAACATAACCAGCGGGGACAACTGAAGCAGATAAATTAATTTCCAAGGGACTGCCAAAGTTGACGGCAGTGAACAATGGAAGGCTCCTTGTAATAAAACAGCTAATGGCTGATTCTAAGGAAATGGATTGAAACACACTGCGTTTCTGTTTCACTTACCTTCAACCTGTGAGGGGATCATTGCTACACACATTTACATCCTCATTAATACAAACAAGTTTCAGTATATTTTACTGTAAACACATGCAAACACAATCCCTTCTCCAGGGATTAACCTCAGTCTATTTAGTTCCTCTAACTCTAACGACAACAGCAAAATGTGTGACAAGTATAGCAGAGATGCATCGAGTCTAATTAAATCTATGAGTTTTTGAGAAGAAATCCTTTACCAAAATGTACCCCATTTCTCTGACAGTGTTGTCTTTTTCACCTTATTAAAAAAGAAAGAGAAAGTTTTGAATCTCTCAGAAGGGTTACAGATCTCTGATGCCTTGGGTGTGGCTATTTTATTTACAGAGGCTGGTGTGCAATGATTTTAGGTTGTAAATTATGTTTTATAAACTAATTTTCAGCTACAATAAGTAGCATAATGCTTCATTGAAAAATAATGTAACATTCCTTTGTAGTCATTTGGAAGCATCAATAATACATCATTCATTCTCTGCAGAGCACTGATGAATTTAACATTATAGGAAAAATGTCCCCCATAATAAAAGTATATTTTGCCCTATATAACTGTGGGTGTTTTTATAACAGAGCTACATGCTGGTTTATAGTGAGTTTAAGCTCTTAAAACGTCTAACCTTTCTCCGCAGTTTTATTGTTTTATGTTCACAGCAGCACACACACTGTTTACACTGACAAAGCTCCAAGACTTCCTCTCTATGATTTGCTTACTAATGAGCAAACAGTGGCAGACAGATAGACAAGTTTTTATTTTTTCCTTCTTTCTTTCTTTTTTTTAACATCTGAACATCAGACTCTGTCCAGAGAACTAAGTCTGGGCCTATTATAGGGTTTCCTCTTCACCCATACTCTTACTCTGCTCACAAGACACCTTCTCACTACTTGGTAGCTACCTAAGCAGCAGCACATTGTAACAAAAAAAAGCTACTAAAGTTGTAGACTTTTCTTTACTAAACATGAAAAATGTCAACCGAGGCTCTCTAATAGCTTATAATGATGATCAGTTTTGTGTTCTTTTTTAATTTGTATGTGTCATCGTTAGTGGGAAATAGGTACAACATCAAATAAAGCCAATCAGGAACAAGTTTGGAGCCCTTTAATGGTCTGTTCACTCGCTGTTGGTTCTTCAAAAAAATCAACTCCCATAGTCACAGACATTTTGAAGGTTTAGCTAAAAACACCTGGCATTTGTATTCTCACATGCAGCTGCTCAGGAAAATGTTCAGAAAGGTTCAGGGCTGCAGAACATGTTAGAAAGTGGCTTTAGCTATTGGCTGTGAAGCAACTGCCATAAGAGACTTATTGATGGAAAATGAAGGGAAAAACAGTCCGCTGGGAGTTGAGTAAGTTTTGGGCAGACTAGATGCACTGATCAGACAGAAAGATATATTCAGCAGCCTCTGTGCCATTGGCATATAATGATTTGTGTTCAGCACACATACAGTATATTCCAGTAGGAACACAGATGTTTGACTGAGAAAACAGCGACTGACCAAACAGTGTCATACAAAGTGTTTAAGAAAGAGATGTTTTATAAACCTGAAAAACAATACAAAATGGGTCCTTGTTGGCCAGGCTAGTGGTCCTGGTCCTGGGGGGGCACTTTCTTGCATGTTTTAGCTGTTTCTCTGCTTTGACACACCTGTTTTCAATGAATGAGTGATTAACAGGCTTCTGCAGAATTTAAAGACTTGCTGAGGAGCAGGAAAACAACTAAAACATGCAGGATAGTGGCCCTCCAGGACCAGGATTGGGCACCACTGGACCAGCCATTAGCCTAGCCAGGACAAAGACTGTCGCCTCCTTCTCCAGACTCTGCGCTTTATGACTGATGTCACGACTGATAAGATACTAACGACTGATAACCATTAGACAGAATGTTGCTTCAAAAATGAGCAAACTGTCCATTTAAGAGCTGGTGCAAATGCTATTATTATAAAATTTACCATCAAAAGGGAGAGGGAGGAGGATGATAAGCCCTCGTGGCCGGGGAAAAAGCAGCAGTAACATTGAATGATTTTTTTTCCAAACATTTTCTGGCACTGCTTGATATTTGTAGTAGATCGTTGTTGGTCATGACAGCGTAAATGTTGGTGATGCTGTCACAACAAATGACTGACCACTAATTCAAGCTCATGAACAAAGATTTTATAATTTTTTTTTTCCACAGCAAAATACTCTATTTTGTCAACCAAAAATGTGAACCTCGCTTATTTTATGGTTTAAAAAAGGATTTGAGCTGAAAAATAAAACACAGAGCATGTCTGCATATGTGCTCTGTGCTTTATTTTTTATTTCTATACTCTTCCGGAATAAAGCAGACCTTTAGAAAACCTCCTAATGCACTTTGGCTTTTATCAAACACCAAAAATCAAAGGCATATTTGTGTGAAAGAGGCAAGCGGGGCTACCTTTGTTCACCTCAATCCTAAAGTGACTTTAAATGGGCCTCGTCGGCACACAAAAACAAAACCTAGTTGATTAGGCTAATTAGATTAAGAATTTCAATTTTAAAAAAAAGAAAACAGAAGACAAGAACAAGACAAAATTATGTGAGTAATTTCATAAGTACTGCAATTTCTTCATGTTTTACATCTGAAGTACTGCTTGCTGTGAACACTTCAAATCCTGTGAAAGTAAAACATCATCCAAGAGGATGAAAACTCCCCTTTTTGTATTGTTCACCAGTCCATAAGGGATCTGCATAAACATGCATGATATATACTTCAGCCTAGACGCAGGGAATAATGTGTATCATAATTTGTTCGATACTAATGTGTCACAAGACATCTAGCGAAGTAGTCATGAAATGTCATTCCATTTCTTTTTTTTGTTAGATTTAAGATTAATATATTCATGCATCTATTAGAAATTACCTGATGCAACCACCTGCAGAGAAAAGAAATGCACCGTTTCTTGAAAATTTGCATACATTTCTTTAAGACACGCGAGCAAGGGGGACAAATCAAGCCGCAATAGAAGAGAGTGGAGGGATGAAAAGCACATCTTGATTGGGGCTCTGTAAGGATGCTTCCAAAGCAGATCACTTAGCAGAGAGACAAATGTCTTTCAGGAGAAATGGTGCGGTCGAAGAGAGGTCTTAATCTGTCCTCATCTTATCTGTGGACCAAATTGATTGTTTGTACTTCTGTGGGCGCAAACATACTCCGGGGAACGCTGCTTTCATCAAGAAAAACCCCGGCAAAATGTACCTTGTGCATTAGTTGTCTATCTGTATGTTTGCTTATCCACCCAACTCCTGAGCTTTGGTCATATAACCCAAATGCTTCAAGCTTGAGAGGCTTCAACAATCAATTCAGTCCATTATGGGGGGGAAATTAATGAAATGGGTTTCACTTCAGCTACAGCTCTATTGTGAGGAGATTTTTGTGGGCATGTAGAGCTTTTCTTCCTTTAACAACAATAGACAATAAACTGCCCTTAGTGGGATAAAAAGATTGTGATTGGCCTGCTTCATGTTTTAATTCTAGCTTGGGGTAAAAAGTCAAAGAAATATGTTTAATGGACCAGTGATGGAAAGTGCACTTATTTTCCTCCTGTGTGCTGATGTTGTTATGGCACAATGAACTGTGGTTTGCACTTTAAAAGGTGGAAAACAAGACACGCGGCCTTCAAGGACACATTTGATGGCAATTTTAAGACTCATTTAAATGTCTTGACACATTTGACAAAGTTTTAGTCACATCCTTTGCAATTTAAAATTAATTTGATGCCTTCTAAGATGTGTAGATAGGCTTGCATTTTTATTTTACTTTATCTTTTATTACTTTTTTTTTTTTTTGCACTGTGCTTCCTTTGATTGCTCATGTTTGGTGCTTAGAGGGTAAAGACACATTTTTGTTGTCGCTGATTTTTAGTGTGTTATCTTGGTATTCATTAAAGTGTAGACAACAACCAAAATTGGAAACCAAGGTGAAATACTGGATCAGAAAAGTTATCAAATTTTAAATGAGCAGGTTTTGTGACGAGTTGGAACATTACTTGCCATTTTGGAGAACTTTGTGCAATCTGATGCCATTTAAGCATTTCTTCAAGTCTCTTCTTTTCCCTCACAGCTTTGGCTTTTAATGGCTCGGCTTCTGCCCGGGGTGCCTGAGCTGGAGCCAAAGGCGGCTCTGAGTCCAAAGTGAGATTTTGGAAAAGAAACTCTCCACCAAAAATGCCGTAAAGCTCAGATCATGAAGTAAGTGTGTCTCACACATTATTGTTTTTGGTCTTTTATTCCTCAGTCACATATCTGCACATTTTAATATGCATAAAGGCAACTCATTAAGGTTTGGTTAACAATTTTTAATTGGCATAGAAGCCTGACATTTACATTTATGAGCATAATATTTGCCTCAACATTTGTATTTAAAACTTACAATTACTGCAAGACACCCCTCACTGCCCTCTTAGAAAACAAAGTGAAGTCGCAGGGAGGTGAGTGGAAAGAGGCTGTCAGTGGTTTTCTGCCCGCTTGGGCTTATTTAATTTGATCCTTTGAGTAGGATTTTCCCTTTTGTGCCTTCTTGGTTTCCATAACCAAATTGTTGTGGATTCCCAACAAATGTGTGCCTTCTTTACTCAACATATTTTAAAAACAAAGGAAAAGCTACAAAAAATTTGTAAAGGTAATCACAATAATATTATTTTGCCTAGATTTCTCAATCAAAAAGGTAACAAAAAATAGCTTTTCAGTGTTTTTCTTTCTGATTTTTTTTTTTCCTTTCTTAGAGAGAAAGCCAGAAGCTCTTTATTTGCTGGATTCTGGTTTTGACAACATGTTAATAACATGCTTTACTTTTAGGTGAAAAGCTGTTTTTGCTACATAAATACATAAATTCCAAAATGTTTCTCTTCTACCCCAAAGAACACAATTTTGGATGCTTTAGTTCCTATGAGCAAATATTTAGCTGTTTAGATTTTATTTGACTAATGTTAAATGAGCAAATTACAGTTTAAAAGAAAGGGAAGTTTCTGTTACTGTTGCTACTTCTTTCATATCTAATAGATTTAGTTCTTAAAGTGGCTAGCAACTGGTCAGCAGATGTCAGATGCCACACTGTTCTCTAACCAGAATCTTTATCTTAGCTCAACAATTCAAAAGTCAGTGTACATACTGTTTAACATGGGCTTTACTCCTGGACCACATTTATTTAAGTTTTGTTTTGAACTTTAGAGACTAGCATAAACATTGGGTCCATTTCACCAATATTTGATGTATTTGTGTAACATTGAATTAAACTAATATTATATTGTACATAAAACTACCATTGAAAATGCAGAACTTCTGTTTCCCTGGGAAAACATTAACATACTTGTTTGGGTGTAAAATATAAATCAAGTACTTTTAAAGCATTATTAGCACTTTTCTTTTTTTAATGACTGGCAATGAAAGTGTGCGTGTTAAAGCCAAAAGGTAAAAACAAAAAGAAATTTGACCTCCCAGATGCAGTAAATGCAACATGACTAGAAAATAAAGTCTGGTGCAGACAAAGATAGGAAGGATGCACAATTCAATTTTGAGCTCTGGGTGTGACATACTGTCCCCGATATCCTCCAACAAGAGCCTTAGGTACTTATTTACTCTCAAAGTATATAAATTATGAGCTAATACAAAAACTTGTTTTTTTTGTGGCAAACACACAGACACACACACACACTTACTTGGAATGAAATAGCAGCAGCTGTCCTTTGTCCATGAATCATATTACTCATCAAATCTTTCACCATCATACCAAAATGTGAGGATGAGATCTGAATGCATGACTTTTTCTATTTCTCAAGAGGTCTCAAAACCGAGTAAGCTGCATGCCGCAGGTGATGCTTTAAAGTTTGTTTTGAAATGACTGTTTTTTGTTGTTTTCCAAGTGCATTTTTTATATAAACACTATATTTTATGAGTTTTAAATTGGTTCTGGTCAAGAAGTGCAGTAGTGTTAATTTAGTTAACATGTATTTTAAAGACTAATCTTTAAAAAAAAGAATCATTATTATTACCAATAAAAGTACACAGGATGATTATGTTAAATGGTTATTCATTAAAATATTTAAGTGATATAGATAGCACATTGTGCAGTCGGGGAAATTATATCTCCAAACACTAAAGGGACATAAAGGAAAGCATTTGTGTTAACTTACTATTGATTTAAAAAGCTAAACTCTAGCACAACACAGGTATGTAATTGAAAACACCAAAGAAGGCTCAAAAGTCTTGCTAAAAAGTAATTTGTCATATTTCTAATTGTCCTCTGGTGCCTGAATCTTGTTTTACTTTGTGTTTTCAACATAAGTTGATGCAGCAAAGGCTCAAATTGATCCCTAAAAACTCTCCAGAAAGCAGGCAATTAAGTGTTTAATGCTCAAAACTTCCTGAAGGAGGATTCCCTGAGCCCTACTTAATGCTTCCTAAATATTTTTCGAAATAAATACTACACCCATGAACCATTTCATGTCAAAAAGAAGCTACAGTATAAAATTAAAAATGAAATGTTATTTTCTTCCGCAGCAGTAGTTGTGTGAAAGGGCTGCTATAGTAAGGCCAAACTATAATTAAACCTTGTTTCAGTGCTGATACAATTTCTAGTTTTTTGACACTTTGCATGTTTCAATTGTACCATTTACTCGTGTAACTGATATACAGGTCTAGTCAAGCATGTCCTCGTTAAAACTGTGTCATTTCTGCAAAAGTGTAATCTATATTTATTTGCCCATGCATACAGCCTCTTTGACAATAACTCGGTTATATTTCATTGCAAAAGCAACCAGTTACTTTAAAGAATTTGTTCCAGGGTGCCCATTGAGTTTGTATTCTGTTTTCTAAATGTGCCATTTTGTGTTTGGAAGGTTTCCATCATCTCTATTGATTGCACAGTGCGTGTGGCACTTTAGGTTGGGTTTTTTTTGTTACTTGCTGGATAGGAAAAGCCATTTTCCCCCCTGCAACTAATACATTCCTGTCACTGTAAACTGCCGAGTCAAACCATTATTTGAGCTGACTGCCACCTGAACAATCACAGTCATCTTTAAACATGATAGTAGCTACTGTGTTGCTTCTGGCAAGATGCTGCTCTAAGGAACACTGATTCCCAACACATATTGGTACTAGACCGGAGTCGCTTAGTTTGCTTGATATCAAGGAAAAAAAAAGACAAAATCAGTCATGACCTTTAGGCACAAAATGTCTGAAGTGGCACAGTGCATCCAGAGTCTGTCTCTTTGATGATTAATAAAGCTGTTGCCCAATTTGAATTTCAATTTTATGATTTTCGCCAATCAGAAAATGCATAAATTTGTTTTCATAAACTAATCACAGCTATACTATGTGTCTTCCTTGCTGCGACAGTTATTAAACTAATTAATCACATGCAAAACTGTCAGATATGATTCTGCACCCGCTTTGTCTCTTTGATTAAATGTGAAAGATAAAAGTGTGTGTATGTGTGTGTGAGTGGGTTCAGCAGGGAGACTGATAGAGAGGCAGAAGGAAATCAAGCAATGTCAGAGTGCTTGAATATGAAACTGATGGCAAGCCGGTATTTGCTGCTTAAAATGCACTTTGTGAGGCAAAACTAAATTGTAAGTGCTGAGGAAGTGCTGAGAGGATATGTTGATGGGATGCATTATGGTCCCCAAGCACAAATGATTCATGAAAAAAAAGGGCACACATGCATGTCTTTTCAGGAGTAAAAACTGGGATTTCACTGAATTATTTGTACAGAGAGGGGAAAATTTGCATTGCATGTGCAAAAAAAAAAAAAAAACCTAAATAAAATTACAATGGGACCTGCTTCTGGTTCTAACAAGAATTTACACATATATATATATATACATATATATATATATATATATATATATATATATATATATATATATATATATATATATATATATATATATATATTAGCATGTTTGCATGTTTTTCTGTAGCTGTTAGCTGTCCCTCTCTAAAACAGATGGCCAAACCCAACTGTGGCCACAGTCTTGGCTGTAACCTAACAACAATTATGGGAACCGCCTGGCATGAAATGTTAACTAAAGGAAAATTTAATTTTAACTTCACTCAAAGATCTAAACAAGAAACAGTGTTCTACTGACAAAGCTGAGTAAAAATGGGCTTCTATGAAAGACGGACTTCTACTCTTGAAATATGATTAATAATAACTGACTCATAGACTGAGATTGATTAAATGTTTATGGTAACAAAAAGAAGGACATGGTTGGGGACAATTACCGAAGCTGATGTGTCATAGTTGCCCGAGGGCAAAAGGGCGATAATGTTTTTGTTTGTGTGTGTGTTTGTTCTAATTCACTTTTGGAGCCAACACAATTCAAAATGCCATTTCACCTTAGCAAACTCAAAAAGTGCTATAATTATGTCAATTTTACATATATTACGGTAGAATTATCTAGCTGAGAGTCATTCAAAAACATCAAAATGGCTACAACTCCATCATTTTTCAACTTAAAATGATTTTAGTCTAAAGCTCTGGCATGAAAGGTGGTGGGCGATGTGCACTTCTTTAAGAAATGCCAGGCTTGTAATTATTATTATAGATTTGTTGGAGTAAAAATATGAGCTAAAAATTTAAACCATAAAAATGCACCCTAGTCTACTACAGGGGGACTTTTCAGTATCCCCATTAGAGTTGCAAATGTGTAAAAGAAAAAGCACAGGAAAAAGCAAAATGAGAATAATTAGCTTTTACAAAAACCATAGGATGGGGGAATTCCATCTACGAAGCTTGAGTTCAAGTATCTGGTGGAATTAGTTTGACTTTCATGAACCAGCATTCTGGGAATTACCTGTCCATTTCACATTTCCTGAAACCGGATTTACATATGTACATTCATTAGAAGAATGTATTCACTATGTAAAACACAATGAAGGTTATCAGAAAAGTTTACTTTCCCCCAAAACAAGTTAATAAAATTCCTCATTCTAATCAAGTCTTTTGTGCTTACTGAAGGAAGGTTAAAACAAAATGGGAAAAACTGTCGTTACAGGAAGTCAACAGTGATAGAAGAGAAAAATAATCAGTCGGAATCAAGCCTCTCAGGAAAAAGTGGATGTTTTGAAGCCAAACCCGCCTACCTGTCAATAAATGCTTGTTTGCTGTTGATAAAGCTGAAGGTTGTGCGTCTTAGTGTTGCCAAAGAATGTGTCTATAAACAACTATTCAGAGGCATTGTACGTTTACTCTTTTGGGGTCAATTCATGCACCAAAACTACTTCAGACATGACTTAGGTTAAAAAATGATTCTTGTAGAGCTCAACTAAATAAGTATATTCACACACACAAAAAAAAAATCTATTGTGAAGATGAGCCCCAGCAAAACAAGACACTGCTGGTTTCTTATAGTAACGTGACACTGAGATCAGTTACGGATCACAGATTGCAGGGTTACACAACGAAGCATTTTAACCACCCCTGACTAAGTTGTTTTGTTTCCATATTTG
The DNA here is from genome assembly GCF_001649575.2 of Kryptolebias marmoratus. NCBI lineage: Eukaryota > Metazoa > Chordata > Actinopteri > Cyprinodontiformes > Rivulidae > Kryptolebias > Kryptolebias marmoratus. Next base: position 16,556,116 of record NC_051451.1, on the reverse strand, counting down.
TCATCCAAATAGGTAAACAAACTGTAAACAAAATGTTCCTTAGATCATCATTTACGCTTCATCTTTAGTCATAATTGTTGGCTTTTCATTATTCTTCATCATTCTATTTATAACTCTATTCCAAATGCCTATTTTAACGAACAAGGGCAAGGCATGTTTTTATTGTGCCATATTAACTGACCAACATGAACTGGCTTGGTTAACTGAGCGCTGAGCTTTATCCGAACTCCTGAACTCGACCTATGAACAATTTGATAAAAGCACCAAGTTGAAATCCTGGCAGGAATGTTTACACTGCAGTCTTGGCCAATGCTCCAATAGTATTTCCTCAAAGTACTCATCACAATAATGGAGCCAAAAATAAAACTCATAATAAGTAAGTCTGATGTTTCTAGGCAGCAGAAAGGGAGAGCGCTGGACTCTCAGCTAATTGTTGCCATGCTTACCTCGAGTGACCAGTTAGCACTCGATGTATGTGTTGTGAATGACTGTCAGCTACTACCACGGCAAGCTTTAGGTCAGCATTTAAAAAATTGACTAAGTTACAGGCAAACGAACACATGTGCACAGACATGGGCAAAAACATTATTCCCTTTTGCCTTCAGCGGCAGGCGATAATCATGCGCAAAGTGCTTCACATAACAACGTCCGTCGCAACTGTGCCAGCTATTGCTGCAAAGCAGAAACAATCTCAGCAAAGGACACATCCTCCTGTGCTGTGGTCACAGTGAATGGATGTGAGCCCCATGCAGCACACAGCTGCAGTTTCTGTCAGCATCTTACAATCACATCAGTGGGCAGGGCACCCTAAAGGCTTGAAACAGGCGGGATTAATGAACAAGTGTGTGGCGCTGAGACCTCAAGGGACAAGCAAGTTGAGGGCAAGTACGCACAATAGAAAAAAAAATGGACAAACGTTTTGATTTGTTTTTACTGCACTGGTTAAAACTTTACAATTAACATTAAAAAAATAAAAAGCAAAAGGCAAACCAACAGCTTAAAAGTAGATTTAAAGAAATGAAAAAATGGAAAAACTCCCAAGGGCTGAAATGCTGCATGATAATTTAGCACAAAGCGTGCCACAGGGGGGAACTAATTTGTACTCAAGTGTGATACCATGAACCCTTTTTTTTTGATTTTCATCAAGCATAACATGGATCGAAATCCCCTCAGACACCGAGCAGGGGGCCAGAGGATGATAAAAAGTTCATGAATAAAAGGCTTTGGAAACGCACCTATCAACCCTTTAGACTAAATGTCAAGTGTTTTTTTTTTTGTTTGCTTTGTTTTTTTAGGTAGAAAGATTTTTTTCTTAAATGTTGATAGTAAAACAAAAAATAGTATGTCACACACAAGAAATAATAGGAAAAAAACACTGAAACTTTTCACTTTGCTGGACCTAAATACCTCAACTGTGGTAACTTTATGACGCTCTTCTCATCATCCTATAACAGTCAAACACCTCTGTGAATTGGGGACCCATTCCATTTGATTTTATGGATCAATGAATTTCTGGCATATTAAATGGAATAGCTGTCTATGTGATGAACCGCTTTTAAACACAGGTGTCCCCCTGGGCCATGTCATTTCCTCTTTTTTATTGTCTATTTATACGAATGAGATTATGTGCAACAATAATGGCCTCATTTTGATTAAGCGTTTTGACAACACAACCCAGGAGGCCAATTTGATTCTCAGTCAGTCATAGCAAAAAAAGAAAAAAATGTTAATGCAAAGCTGACAGTTCAGTTTCTCTATTGCCACCTCAGAAAATTTAAAAAGAATAAAACTAAACAAAAAAAACAAAACAAACAAACAGTAAGCTTCATCAGTGTCTGGCCACACCTAAAGCAAGTGTCCAACAGCGGGCCAAAGAAGAAAATCAAACATTTCCTCCCATGCTATGGGAACATTATTTACACTGACACGCAGCAGAAGCTCTGGTGACGTGTAGTCAATAGAGATGCTCATTATTGTCCTCAGCTTCAACATATTGCTCAGGTTTGATCAGCTGTCTGCGAGGAGCTCACACAAATGGTCAGTCAGGAGCCCAAAATCATTTGGCTGCCAATAACCACCCAGATCATCAGCTGGCTTAAGATTTCTGCCCTCGAATGGGGAGTGCTCTGCATCCCCAGAGAGTAGGATGTGCTGCAATGGCTCTTTAAAAAGATTATCAGCATAGTCATACCACAGCTTGAGTGCTCACGTCAGGAGAAAGACGTAAATATAGATTTGCCAAGCAATGACATACTCAGCTATTTGTTAGTTTTCTTAATTAGTTAGCTTTTAAGGCCCAATCATGAGTCGTTATACCACCATCATTCATATTCAAGTCAGATTTAAGTAGAACGAGACATGCACCGCGAATCAATACTACATGCAGTTAAGAAGCATGAATTTAAAAGGGAATTTGGTGGGGTATATGTTTTATTCCCATGGTTGAGTCCAATCAATGTTATCTCTCTTAAAGTCAGAGACCAGGGGGCTATGACTTCAGGCTTTGATGTCTAAGACAATCCCAGAAATCAAATGATAGTTGGAAGACTGGCTCGTGGACAGATTTGAGGCTTCAGCCGATGAAATTCTTTATCAAATCTGAACTCAGAAGATCCCCTGCTGGCACTTTCACCACCACCTTCGACATCTTTCTCATTTTTCTTCTTGTGGGATTTGACATATTGGCCAAATCACAGGCAATGTCTTGGAGTGAAAATTTGATAGAACTACCCTAGACCACAGGCCTGAAGTAATTTTCCTTCAAATGTCCCTTTAAGATTGAATTTATTATCAGTCATTTACATCTAATATAGCCTGAGCTCTAACATTGAGTCGTAAAATCCCATAAATTTAAGCTCTGCAGTTTTCACTCGTACTTTCGGGACCACAGACTGGAGTCCAGACTATATAAATCTCAAATGTTGACTGGCTGCAGTGACAAGCCCATCAGAGATGATCCAGTGAACACTGTTCTGCTGCACAAAAGGCTATCGATGGCAAAGACATCTTAAACCAACCACATATTTCACCACGCAGCTCACATATGAGATTTTATGAGGTGCATATCTGGCCTGTCTTCGATAACACATCGACATAACTAAAAGTCTGCGATGCCTCCAACATTATAATGTGCACCATAAAACAGAAAATGAAACAGATAAGGAAAGCAATTAAAGATGGAATTATCCAAACCAGCCAATATAATATATTGGACTCTCTTAAAATGCATTCTTTTTTTTTTTTTTTTTGCAGTTTTACTGGGCCACAGAAAATATTAAATGTCTCTGCTACTTCCTTTTAACTAAGGATATCTAAATTACCTGGAGTGAAAAATGCAGAGCAGCTCATTTCTTTTGTCCAAGGCTGTTTGTAGTTTGGAGATCTTTGTGCCTGATAAATGCTGGTGCTTGCAAACATGTTTGAATACTGTGTATTTTTAAGGAAAAGATAAAATCTCCTTGGCTTTATCCTTGTGAAGGTAAAAATTGTGTGCGCGCACGGCGTGTTTGCGTGCGTCAGTTGAGAGCATGTGTGTGTGCAGGGTGGGGAGAAGGGAGTTAATGTGGATGCATGCAGCCATGTCTTGTCATGCATCAAAGATGTGCTCAACTTAAATGCAACAACACTGAGCTGATTCGGAGGCATAAATTTAACATGAATTGCACAGCAGCAATGTTTTCACCTATATAATTAGACAGCCATTAACTAAGTGTAAGTTAAATGTCAATAACAAAAGTGTGTTTAATTTGCTGAAAGGTCAGATGGTGTTTCATCAGCATCACATTAGGGGTCAGGTTGGGCACAGCTCTTTTAATTGTAGCTACCACACCTTCTTGAGAGACTTTTTTTTTTTTCATAAATAATTAATGTGTTGTGATTGCTGCCAAAATCCCTCCCACAGTTTGATATCATGTCAAGTTTAAGTGCAGGTTAACTATCAGTTTGAATTTAATGTGATTAACAGTTTGTAGATATGAGTCTCCCTCTGGTTTGAAAAATGCGAGTGCACAGCTACATAAATCTGGTAAATCGTGCAAACAGGCGCGCAGTGTGCATGTGCATCTTAGAACCTTCAGAAAGCAGGAAGGCAGCAACAGAAAACATTTTCCTTAATGTAAAAACTGCAAAGGGACACACTGTTGGGTTTAAATGTGTGTTCGGTGTAAAAGAATTGCCCGACTGTGCGTAAAGTCGTGCGTAAAAATGTGGTTCTGTAGAGGGATGTTAAATGCTTCATTTGTCAACTGAAAAGGCATAATAAAAGAAATATTAAGGGACATTCCAGCGTTTATTTAATGATGCCATGGTGTGTGTTTCTGTAAAACTCTAACTCACACTGCTGTTGTGGCCGGACCAGTGCACCATCGCCTGGTTGTGCGCCGAGTCTCCCGACAAGGCAAATGTCGAGGGGTCCAGGTGAGGCTCACTTTGCCTCGGGCTTGACCCTCTGGCTTCATCCCCAGGGCGCCGGTACTCGGTTCTGGACTTGGAAGCACCTTGAACACTTTCCACGGACCCCTCTGGTGACTGCGCGTCTCCACTTAAACTCCTGTCCACGTTTTCGTTGTACGCTGCGCCCACGCTCCTTTTCACCTTCCTCCCCCTGACAGAAACGGTGCGTTCTGGCTTTAGAATCGCTTCGGGTCGCTCCGCTGTGAGGTTACCATACTTTTTCTTAGGTATCTTGAGATCGCTGAAACAGTTTGCCTGCTTTCCACTCACTGTTTTAGTCTTCACTTGCAGTGCACTGCTCGGCTTTAAAGTGGCGCTTGCCTCCGTTTCGAACCTGTTTAAAACTTCATCACTCTTGTCGGCATTAGGCGCGACTTTAATCCCCGTTGGCTTTTTAGCAAAACGTGCCTCCAGCTGAGCCACATCCAAAGGATAAAATCTCTTGACTGATCTGGGGAAAGTTATCTCCGCCTGAGCCCCAAACTTGGGGCGAAAAGGGACGCAAGACAAAAGAAAAACACTCCAAAATGTCCAAAGTGCCATTGTGCGCGCCCGAGCTCAGTTTAGGAGTGGGGTAACAAAAAAAGATAAAGAGCTCTTCGAAGACGGACACATTCAGCGGATCATCTTCCCAAGCAGAAAGTCCTTCGGCAGACCCGCTCACGTCCAAGAATTTGTCAAAGTGAGGGGACCAGTTGGGGAAGCGCTGCGCATCAGGCGAGCGCGCCAACGGAGAGTAACTGCAGGAGCAGTTAGACTACAGAGCTCACGAGTAGGTCTGAAACGGGGAGGGTTGGGGCGTTCAGAAAGCCCTGAAATTATTTTTCAAAAATTATTCCACGATCTTAGCTTTAATTCAGAACCATCTTTCTATTTTCCTGTAAACCCTCGAAAGTTATCTAAAACGGCGCTTGATGGACTCAGAAGACGTTAGAAAAAAAAAAAAACTAATTTGTGCTTTGCATAACAGCGTTCACTCTGTGGAACACGACAGGGGAGAAGCATCTTCTGCTGGCATCAATCACCAGCGGATTCACCTGTCAACTCTGCACGAGTGAGCGTGCGTGAGACTACATTTGGAGAAATTCATTTGGACTCCTAATAAAGCTCAAGATTTACTCATTCCTTTCTGAGCTGGGGGTGCTGAAGATGTGCAGGACCCTAAAAAAACTCCCACTAAGACATTGCACCTCTGGCCTTCTGCACACAGAGTTATACTATAAAATGTTTGATATTATCTTCGTGGCTTGTGATCACCAAACCTGATTTCTCATTCTTTGTTCATTTTTTACAGTGAGCATCTGAAAAATCAAACATCCTCCGAATCAATATGCTATTTGAAACGTATTAGTTGCAATTAGCAGAGCCAAATGAATCCTGCGAGGCAGTTCCTACTTCCTGCTGACAGAGCTCCCTTTTTCTCTTGTTGCAGAAATTGTATGTCAGCATCTAAAGAAAAGGGAGGAAAAAGGGGAAAAAAAAAATCTTGAAAAAAATATTATGATGCTTGTTAATGAGGAACTAAAATATACACCAGATAAGTTTGCGTCAGCTGCCAGACACCTCCCCAGGGGAGAAACATAGAGAGGGAAATTTCCACTTTCCTCAAGGACATCAAGAACATCATAAAAGCGGAACAAAGAATTTAACCTTGCATGTTTGTGTGTCTTACATATATTTTGCCAAAAAAACAAAAACAAAAGGGGGAAACAGAGTCATATCAAGATCAAATCAGCTAAACCTCTTTAACTTCTATTAAAATGAATACACTAAATGTTAAGACACTGATGATTAAAGTAAATAATTAAGAATAATTATGTCTTACACTTTATGTGATAGAGAACTCTGTGATTGTAATGTGATTCTGTTCAACTCTCCAGCTTTGGAACAAGTTTATCGGGCAGGGCAGAAGAGAAAATTAGCATTTCTTAAAAGCTTCGAAGCAGAAACCAGCTAAAAGAAAACAGTCCACCTGAGGATCCGATGATCAGTGCTGTGTTCACTGCCTAGAAAAGCACCTTCTGATCTTCTTACATTCACAGACGGTGTAGTAAAAACAGCAATCAGACGGCCAGGCAACAGTTCCAGCCTCCTCAGAGGCCTCACTTTTTGGTCACAGCTTTGGGTTTTTTTTTCTTCTTTTTGGCATGGCTGTACAAACAAATTGAGATTCATACAAGTGAGGTTTCTGGGCAGCAGGTGCTACTGTTGCAACTCTGTCGCATGCCAGACAGCTAACTCTCATTCCCGCCAGAACGCCTCTGCAATGAGGGGGTAATTGGACTGATCACACTCTGTTTACCCATTATGCTGCTAAAATGAAGTGGGTTGTCCCCAAACGTAGTGTGACAGTCCGGAGATGAAGGAGGAGCCTTTTCGATCAATGACACATCTTCTATTCTACACTAACCTTGGACTGAAAGCAGTGTGTTTTTGTCATTTACTTCATAGGGCATCTGTGGGAGGAAGACTGAGAGGAAGAGTTGCATTAGGAATCATCCAAAGAAATGTCTGGGGAGAGAGCTTTATTGTGCATGTGCATTGTGTGCTACATGTTGGTGAGTATTTAAGGAGTATTTTATGGTTTCCTGGTTGAAGAACCCACCAGAATTCCCCTAAATCTGTTGAAAAAGAATAAAAGAAAACAAAAGATTACATAACCAGAGTAAATACTGTGTACACCTATCGCTCATTCAATTTTTTGGCTCTCCCACCCAGTATAGATCATTAGCAGGACCCTCAGATGTAATCATCTCGTTTCTGTTGGCACACAGCTCGGACAGTCCCTGCAAACCGGCAACATACTCTCTCTTGTTTCCTCTGAGAACAGGGAGCAAACTTTAAAGCTTTCAGGACAAAATCCCATTTGTGCATTCGCTGTCTGCATCCCAGGCTTGTTAGTTCCAACACTTCAGTGATCCCGGTGGAGCAGACGCACACGCAGTAGCAGGAACCATAATGGCCATCAACCAGACAGCTCGCACTTGCACACAGGAGATGAACAGCAAGGTGCACTCCCAACTCAGCTATACCCAAGCCATTAAAAAAAAAGATTTTATTTTATTGCAGTTGGCAAAACACTTATTTTGTACTTCCTTCATCATCTAGATGAAAGAAAAGCATTTTAAACTCACAGTGGGAGGAGTAGTTTAGGACAGTTTGCCACTACAATAAACTGGCCCTGTCACAGAAAATATAATTTTCTTCCTTTATGAGCCACTATCTCTTTGATGTCTTTGTTCATGATGAACACAGGAACAAGACTGTCAGCATATCAACACAATTTACCCTCCTAAAGTTATAGTTTACTCACAGCTGCAATGTTTATGTGAGCAAAATCTCCTAAATGCACCAGGCCAGTTCTAGTTACTGCCCCTTCATCCATATCCATGGTTATCAGGGTATTTCCGTTTGATTACACCTTGGAATGTAACAGTTGGGCTTTTGTGTCTATCTACATTGTATTGGGAAGCTGAGAGGCAGTGGAGCTAAAAGCACAAGCTGTCTGAGTAACTGAGAATTCCACCGCCAAAAGTTACATTATCTTGATCAATTTTTTTTAGTAAGGAAATAAAGTGCCTCTGATTGCAGTTGTCGCTGTTGTTTTTGCAGCTTTACACGACTAATCTGGCTGCAGAAAATCTCACGTCTGACAGCAGCAAATTTAATGTGATACCGCCACGTTTTCTCCCCTTCTTCATGATAAAAAGTGAACATTTCAAAGCTGCAAAATATTGGATTTGTTCTGAAAAAAAGAACGAAAGAAACCAGAATGGCTGTGCAGTAGTGCAACAATAGAGGTAGAAAACAGTCTGGCGGCACTTCTAATTCTGTCAGAAGAGTGACTTCTTTACCATTGTACTTGGACTTGTTTTGCATGACAGTATCTTGGCTTCCAACCCTAAAGATAATTTTATCTAGAACATGTCCTTTATCTCACATAAAATGCACATTTCTCAAACGTTCTTTATTCACCTGCGCAAAATTAACTCAAATTAGGAACGCTCTATGTCAAAGTGAGACAGAAAACTAGTCCATTTAGGCTAGGCTATTGTAATCCTGACAATAGTCAGGACACTCAAAACCTTTTGTGAAAAGCCTCCAGCTGTTCCAAAAAGATGCAGTAAAATCTATGGTGAGAATTTGTGGGAGACATCATAGCTTCTCTCCACTGGCCATTTGTAAAATACCAAAAAGAGCATAAATTTTTTTACTACACATAAAAAACCTCTCGATCACCAAGCTCCATCATACCTTAGAGAAATCCTTCCAATGCAGTGTTTTGTTTATAGACTGCAGGTTGTGGGTCTAGAGATTTTAAGAAACTTCACTTATCAGGCTCTTTGTTTGTAAAATTCATTTCTAAGTGCATTCAGGAGGCAGACACTCTTTGCATCTTTAAGGCCAGACTTAAAAGTTTCTTCTTTCAAAAAGCTTTAAGATTAGGCTGTTGGTGGCATCGCCATGATGGGCTGACCAGAGTTTGTTACATTTGAATTAGACACAGATTGATGTTCTATGCTACATTTGAATGTCTTTAATGAAATTGGACTCTCTATTGCTGCATATGAATCAGACCATTTTACATGCAACCTTCTGTTTGCCGTTGACACTATATAAATAGAATGAATTAATTTTTTTATTGTTAAATGTACTTTATGATACTACTAAGGATTGCAGTGCCTGTACCTGTAGGTCTGTAGCAGATTTTTTCAGCTAAAAGCAGGAAAAGATTTGGACCGTAAGAAGCTGCAGCAGCGAGATGCTACCACGGAGCAGATGGAGAGCTCCACTCAGCGGATGCAGCCTCAGGCCTTGCTCCCTCAGCTGTCAGGGCTGAACTCACAGGATACAGCATGCAGTGGCCCAACGTGCCCCTGCTCTTTACTCACCATAAACAGGGTCCCGGCGATGCAAAAAGTATGCTTTATAGCGAGTAGCATACACAGCAGTAACATTTTACTTTACTTCAGTTTTTATCCCTTTGAAATGTGATCAACTTTTACTTTAAAGGTAAAAGAAAAGTACTTTGAAAAGAAAACAAACGGAGCTGTTGGTGACTTACCTGCAGCTGACATTTGTCCAGACTTTCTATGTCTGCAGAATGTTAAATGTTAAGCTACATGCTCAGAACAGGGTCATGAAGAAAAGAAAAGAAAAAAAAAATGTAATCTAAACAAACTTAAAATGGGGACAGTTTGTTTTTTGGGCAAAGCAAATACAACATTGTAGGTTTTTACTCTGGATTACTTTTGAATGAAACACACAAAATGTAATACATTGTTTTAGGTGTGAATAGAAAAACACTATTTTCTGGTCCTGTTTTGAGCATTGGTGTAACTTGGTTTTCCCATTTCAAATCACTGCAGCTGATATGAAACAGGCCAAAACTTATCCCCTGTTTAGTTTCAAGTGTATTTGCAGATATGTTTACGAACACAGTAAGCCTTTTAAAATTAACCTGATTGCAGCTGTTTGAAACCAAATGGTCTTTTCTGACCACCTTAAGCAAACTAAGGTCCAGTTCAGATTAAAGCTTGGTTACATTTGTCTAAATCAACTATGTCAGTGTTTTTTTTTTTACATGGACATGTAGATACCTTACAACTGCAGTCTTCAGGTCATCTAAGCACACACTGCTGCTTTAGAAGTAAAGATTTCAGCTCTTTATTAGAAGCCAGTCACTTGTTTAATGCTTGTTTTCAAAGAGTCAGTTTTTTGTTTTTTTTGTTTTTCTCCCTCAAAAGATCAGGTAACAGCAGTTCTGGCAGACACAGTTCATGGAGACCAGCATGGCTGAAAGTAAAAAGAGCAAAAGCTGTCAGACTCTGTAGCGTTGCTTTAAATGACCTTTGAAGGAACATTTGGGAACTTGAAACTACAAGTAATGTTTTTTTTAATCTTTTCTGTTTGAATATGTTACCAATTGGCCAGCCAGTGCCCGGCAAGAATTATTACCAACAAATATAATCACAGTTTTAAAGCTGCTCTGTTCATTCCTACTGAACAAGTTTGTTTATTGCCATTGGAGAGCAAACACCATCTTCTATAATCAGAAACTGCGTGTGTTTTTAAAAAAAAAATACCTAATCTGTCTTGTAAAACAAAACACCAACAATTTTATGCAGAAGACCAATTTGACTTGCATGAATGAACATCTGAAGTCTTTGGGAGCTTTGGAGCAATTGTCAGCATGTGCCTGTAACCATCTCCCAAAAACATTCATGTTTAGATTTCACCTATCAGAAGGAAACCATTTTTAATGTGGAACAAAAACAAAGCGAATCAAAAGAGCTCTAATGCTGTATGTATGTACAGTTCTTGTTCATTATAAAGCTTTGCATGAACAGAGAAGGAAGTTAAGCATAATTGCACTGCAACATGTGAAACTGAGAAGAATCTCTGAACAGGAACCATGCTAATCAGCTACTATAGCTTAAAGTAAAGATGTATTTTTTTTAAAAAAGTGATACAGTAGAATAGGTTTGCAGCTTATTTATTTTCACATAAATCTAATTTTCATGTCAAAATGTCAAGAACAGCAAGAACGTACAACAGCTTCATTCCCCAGGCAGCAAAACTGCTAAATTTTCAGGATCTCTCATCTAGACCAGAGCAACACATGTTTCAACTCATAAAGTATTTCCTATTATTTGTATTTGAAAAGAGAAGATTACTTAATTGTTAAGAAATACGTTATCGCTAACTTTAGATAGATGAAAATAAGATTTAAATCTTAAAAACGAGGATATAGTCTCCTGCAGAATTTTAAAAAATCATTATTTTTTTATATTGTATTGCAAGAAGAGAAGCAGTTTAGATCAGAAAGATATAAAACCTTGCATGAGTTCTACCAAATCCCTTCTTTCCCCTTTTAGCATTAGTATGATGCTGAGGCAGATTTACACCCCTATAACATGGCAAATTAAAAAGGGACTAGTGCGTGTTTGGAATAAGAACTGCCTAAAAAATAAGCATCCTTTCCATCTTCCCAGCTCCAGCATCATAAACAAGTAATGGTTGTATCAGTTTACTGTCCTGTTATATTTCATGCTGACAAGATAGATGCCAGAGGAAAAAAAATGTCTTCCCCATTATGGATTTTGGCCCACATTTACTCATGAAGAGTATGGACAAACTTAGACTTTCAGAGGGTTTCCTTTAGGCTTTCCCCAAAGACTAAAATAAAAGTCAATACTGCTTAGAACCCTCTGGAACTTTTCTGCAATTTTTTTTATAAATTAGCACTTTAGAACTCGGCCAAAGGTGGTGTGTTCTTTGCTCCCGTACTTTTGGGCGATCTATCGGCAGGCAATTGCTTACCACCAACAACTCCTTTCCTCCCACCACACAAGGGCACACACATTACTTCTTTTTGTCTCCCTGTCTGTCTTGGTCTCTGTCTTCCTTTCAAGTACAGCCCCCACCCCTCCAACTCACCCCACCCCTTCCTTTCTCCATCTATGTGTCTCCACTTGCACTTCCTCACTCGTTTCTTTCCCATCTCACCGCTTTTGAAGTCTGAGACAGCTCGAAATCCAATGCAGTTCTTTTTTGGACAGCCAAGGGGAAATGGCTCAGAAAGAAGGGCTCAAGTTCGATTACAGCTGTTAATCAAAAATCTACACTGCCCAGCATGGCGTGATGTGAGAAATGATTTTGGTTTCGATCTGTCAAAGCCGCTATGTCTTACATGCACTGACCTATATGAAGATATATTGTGCATCCACTTTCAAAAAATGAAACTAGCTACAACTGGATATATAAACAACAGCAACGATATGCAAGAGAGGACAAATGAAAATAAAAACAGAACAAATGCATCCACAAGCTCGTGCTTTTGTATCCTCTGTGGCTCAGTGCCATTACAGACAAAATGCAACTCTGCAAACTCTGCTTTTGGCTCTGCTCCTGTTTTTTCTATTCACTCTTAATGCGTATAGCAATAACTTTGTATAACAGAATTATTTACATTTTTATAAATTGGCATTTTGTTTCATAATGAACAGTTAAGTCTCAGCACATGTGGATAGGTAAGGTTATCCATAAATAAATCCAAATATGCATAAAAAGCTGATGCACAATTGAAGATTTTTAAGTCTACAAATGTTTTTCAAAGGATCGAGAGGTCGTCTTGATTAGCATTTTGCGCCGTCATTTAGATTAGCTGTAACTTGAAAGTTTCAATTGTAACTTGAAGATGTTTGTGCTTCATATTAAATTTTAACAACAAACACAATTAGCTACATGATTCACTTTGGTGTCTTTTCACAAAACGATGCGCTTTAACACACAGCAGACCCACAACAGGAGGTATCTACTGATGTTCTCATGCACTCCAAACACACACTTCAACTGTGCTCAAACTTTAATCCCTTTCACACACCACAAAACACACATACAGCTGCTACATAGAACTCTATCATGTTCTTTATAGTGTTCTAAACAAAGGCAGATCAATTTCTTGGCTATATATTTACTCAAACAGAGCGCAACACTATGATGGTCCAATTTTTGCACCACAGTTTAAAACTTCTACAGAAAGTTTAGCAAATTTCCAATAAAGACTGTTGACAAGCTTTGAAGTCATTGCTAGAAGCAACTGTGTAAACTTAATCAGAAAGCAAATTCAACTAGAATGCACATTTCTTGAAAAAAAAGAGAGAGAAGGAAAGAAAGAATCACTGGGATTGCTGCGAGCTGCAGTAGTCACTCCACAGAAGTTCAGGCATCCTGGGCGAACCCAATCCTTTAGCAACCTATTTATATTAATAACATTCACATACATATATATGCAGCATTTTTTCCCAAGTTTATTGGTAATATGTATGTTAACACTGGGTCAACAGGGCAGTGAAATGAGTGTTGGATGAGAAAAGATTCCACAATCAATAAAACAAGTTAGAGTTAAAGCCTGTGTGAGGTATATTTAGCAATTTATCATTTGTGTATATAACAGTAGGCTGCTTGCATGATGGAATAAAGTAACAAAAGTATATATATATATATATATATATATATATATATATATATATCCTTATCGTGTAAAGTGATAAGTCCATAGCAAACTCTAACACTATCGCAAGTAGAAATAAAAAGAAATCTAAGTTTATAAAAGCATATTAAAGTAAAATCATCAAATCAATATGTTGAGGCAGTGGGATGAGAGTTTAGTGTGCGAGCACCGAGGACATGATGTGGAAAGTTTAGGTTTGTGCAATGAGAGTCTTTATGGCTTCCTGATAACAACTGTGCTACAGTTTTATAGTCTACACTGTCCCGGTTATGGGGTTTTATGGCATTTTTTTGCTGTATCTAGTTTATCCTGTTTACATTCCCTGTTCCCTGGTTATCCGTTTGTTTCAGTTACCGTGTTTATTTCTGGTAGAAATAGAGGAGGTAGAAGAGGTAGAGAACTGACTGGGGTCGGGGAACTCATGGAGCTTGAAGCAAGATGCTGCCCCAAATGGCTGTTTATGTTGTCTATTCTTAAATCCATCACTAGAGCAAGTGCTGTTCACAACAGGAACCAGGGACGTCTGTGGGCTTTGTAAACAGCCAAGCAGTTGGGGCAGTTTTACTATGATTACCATATATTTTACTTTGATGAACCTATTTCTCAAGAATAGAAAGCATCAAATACAATAATTTAAATGCTTTATGTTTCCTACCAGACTAACCTGTGGTGAAATTCAGCAAAACTGTTCTTGGTGGCCCCCATCTCCATGTGACCTAATTTTGCTTTCAACTGCATGAAGCATAAACAGATGGCAGTTTCAGTGAGTTTGACTCCCAAGCACGTGTTAGCTTGTTGAAGTGAATTTGTGCTCATCATCCAAAACTGGAGTAAAATGTGCACTGTGTAAAATGTCTTCATCGTGTTCATTGAACCTACAGACCAGGCTTCCACCCAAGGTTCGCCAGCTACGATGAAGCAAGCTTTTTCTCTGTGTGTTTTCTTTACCCCGCCCTATTGGGTGTATTGGATGTTTTATTTTGATGATTAATCCAGCCCACAAGCACCTGTTTAAATGAAGCTTTTAATATGCATTCAGTTCAGCAGCTTTCTAGCTGCTGCCAACTAACAATAACCATTGAGAGCTGGCATAAAAAACCTGCTGTGAATGAACTGTGGAAAACGCAGCTCGATAGTTTACAACTTGTGCAGCTGTTCTATATCTCAATTCAAATTATGTTGCTGGAGTAACATCCCCTTCATCTAAAACAGCAGCCATGACTTTGTCAATCATAAAGTCAATGACAACAACCGAAATCATGACCAAATTACCAGAAAAGTTGATTATGTTAAAACATTAAACTGTATAAGCAGACTTTCACTCTCACAGAAAAAAAAACCCCGAATAGCTTATACACTTTTTTAGTTTATCCCCTTAGGCAGTATCCTGTTTGCACCACAAAGCATGGTTGTGATAGCTTACTTTTACAGCCTGTAGCAATCCCATTCAGATCAATTCACCAGACAATGACTATGACAGCACCAGATTACAGTATGGAAAGGGTTAGGGTTAGGGTCATTAATACTGGTTAGCCATTGTTGACTTGGATTAATCTGGTATTAAGTTTAAATTTGGATGCTTTTCTGCTACCTCAGACACATTTAGGTTTACTGCTCTAAACTGAGACTAGAAGTGTGAACATTTTCTATCTCAGTATTAAGCCGGTGATGGTTCTACCCTGCCTCCCATTCAGTAGTAGGGAATAGGAATGTGACAGTTTAGGATACCACCAATGTTACTAAATGACAGCAGTTCTTACAGTGCAAATATGGACCATATCTACAAGACCAGACCAGAGCCGGTAGCTAATTATAGAGCCAGCATTAATTCAGTCTGAAATGACAAAAGTAATAAAAGGAAGGAGATGTGAATAAGAGAGTCTAGAGGATTTACATTAGACACTGGATTCACAAAAAGAACTACTGCCATTCATCTTATTTTATTACAATATATTGTGTTACATTCAAATATCTTCTTAATAACTTATTGAATGAGTTACCTGTTTTATTATAAGGTATGATAGAGTATCAGTTTTAAAAGAGCCAGTGGAAATCTTCCAGTTGTTAAATGTTTCATGAACAGATCTATGCAAACCTCCAGTTGTTTTTATTATATTTAGCAAGGCTCCTTTGTTCCAATTAATAGCAATCTCAACGCTATAGCCTACAAGGCTGCTTAAAATTATATAATGGGCTTTATTTCAGGACAATTCCATTTATTTCAAAAGATAACAATGCATATCCATGAAGACAGTCAGGGAATTCATTTTTAATTTTGGTATGAAGCTGAGTAGCCCATGTTACACTTTGATCTTGACCCTTTTTGCTGTTTAGGGTGAACTGGCTGGCCAAAGGATTTAGATTTTATCAATCAACACCACTACCCAATTAGATATATAGAGTTTCTGAAAAACATAAATGGACTGATTCCAGCAACCGAGGTCAAAGATCTTATGTTAAGCCTACCCAGAGATACTGAGGCTGTTGCTGCAGCATGTAAATTATCTCTAGAGTTAAAACAAATTTCATATAAGTATTTAGATGCCAAGTTTATTGGTTATTGCTGACCAGAATCATTATGCAGTACTGCAGTTCTGCAGCTTATGTTGTATAATACTGTGGGAAATGACAAAAAACTGTAAACTGATGAGATAGAATTCATCCAAATATTTAGTTATTAAAACTATAATAAATGTTGTAAAACATTAACTCAAGATAGGAAAGTGTGATTGTGAAATTTGAATGCAGTACAAATTCTTAGTCTAAGGTTTAAGCATTTTACTTTTATGACAAATAATGACTAGGACAAGACTCTTTTTTTCTTTCTTTCTTTTGTTTTAGCTTTTAGGATCTCTACAATCGTTCTCTCTTTTACTGAAGTATTTTTATTGTTAACAAATAACAAGATAGAAACTTATGTAGTTGTCTAAACTTTAATTTGCTAAAAGAAAAAAAAAAGAAAAAATATTGAATATGAGCCAAAAGCCAGCGCCAACAGGTCTAACAAATTAACATCACAAGAATCTGTCGAAAGACAAAGAAATCCCAAATACATGAGAGATAATGACTCAGTAGGTGCAAGGGAGACAATTAAAGTGGAATTAGGTGGATCAGGTGTGACAGGGAAGCAGAACAAAAAACAAAGCAAGATAACAAAACGAGCGGTGTTTTACGGATTGTGACAGGTATACACCAATTAGAGATAAAACTTGACCACCTGTTCATTAATATTGCCCGCCGCCCAAGACAAAGGCAAAAGTGTTTTTGCCCATGTTAGTGTGCGTGTGCTTGAATGCGTTCATTTTTTCTGTCGCATTTATAAAATATTTCATGAACCACTGGACAGATTTTAATGACACTTTCAGAAAGTCATCATTGGTTGTACGTTTACAGCTGGCACAATATGCATTCTTTTAAGGACTACTAATCCTTTTTATTACTAAATATCTCCCCTTTTAAGTTAAAAATGATCTAGTAGTATTTCTTCAAAGAATGCAGATCCCTGCAACCAGAGTTTTAGATCATTTTAGGATGAGAAATACAGAGGTGCAGATGATGGGTCAAACCTTGTAAACGATGGTGTGCACAATCTCATGCAGTATTGCAAGATGTGTTAGTGCTTGAAGAATGTGTTAAGGATGACTCTCAGCTACTATCACACTGAATTTTAGCTCAATATCTTTAAAACTGTTCTGTTCTAGCCATTTTTGTGCTTCCCAAGGTTGGGTGATTGTGGAGCTGTCTTAAATTGGGTTGACTCCAAAGGTTAATGAGCTGTAGACGTACAGCCAATGCTTACTTTCTGGGTGTTTCATTAAAATCTGTCCAGCTGTTCATGAGACATTGTGCTAACAGACAGACAAACAAAGACACGCACTCACACACATAGGTGATTGCATGATTGCCTGCAGCTGGTGATAAAAAGCTGACCCGTCATTTCAAGAGCAAAGAATATATGGGGATGCCCTTTATTGTGAGCAATATAACTTTTGGGCCCTGTAGGTTGTTCCGTCTGTGTATTCGGTTTGCTTCTTACAGATGTCAGCAGTCTCTAAGAGACCGATATCACATCGGAGGCTGAGCGAACAACTTGGGCCGTTTGGCGTGTTTTGTGAGTTGTTTTTAAAGAGGTTTAAAAAGGTCTTTTGCTGTCTTGGTGAGAGCAGCTGCTCCTATAAAGGACCAACGTTGCCTCGTCGGACATGTTACCAACCCACAGCAACAATTTGATGAGTGGGAAGTATCATAGCAACAATCATGTGAACGCCAGGATGCAGGTTTTCCCCAAAGAACATTATGTTGTTTAACAGAATGAGCAGAGTTACTCGCTGTGCCTCTTAGTGGTGGTAATTTTATGGAAGATTGGTGTTTATTGCTTCGAATGCCTCTTTAGTTTTGCCAGTTTTTAGGTGTAGTGTTTCGAAGAAAACAGTTTGAAAATAATGGATCAAATTCTTATGGAATGTGCTGCTCACAGTGACAGATAATTTGCTCATACCCATTTAAATTCCCTTCTGATTTTCACTCCCGTTTTATCATATTTTAATGTGGTTTACATTGCTTTGCTTTTTGTTTTGAATCAATGTCACTGCTGCCAAGGAAAAGACGGCTTCAGTGAATCAGCTCTACATCTTCACCATAACTCACCTGTCGCTGCAGAGCCTGATATGTCTCTCAGGAGACTCTGAGGAAACGGAAGAGTGAATATTGAGCGTACGTTTCCTGCTGGACACAAATCATACTTCAATTGCATGCTAATGTTGTTTCCTTGTTGCTTGGTAAGTGAGCAGGCCACTGTTGTATTCTCAGTGTATCTGCTGTCTATGTATTGGGTCGCCCTAACGTCAACTTTCTATGAATCTAAGCTGTGAAAAAATGCCTATATTATGATGTATGAGCTGTATAAGAATTGTAAAGTGAACCAAGATCAAAAGAAATGTTAAAGCTGCTGCCAGTGGCTTGTTGTGGTCACCATGGTAACCACGCACCTGTGTCTATCATTCCCTGACTTCCTTGATAATATAAAGTAGAAGCAGAAGTGCTAAAATAAAAAATAAGTATCCAACAAACAGTCACTTCTCAAAGTCTTCTCAAAATTGGATCTTAAAGTTCTTGCACAGTGAGAGGCAAACGACTTAGTTACATATGTGAAATTTGAGGTGTAAGCAATATTACAAGTTACAACCCTCACTTCCAGTTTTAAAGAAAATATTTTGAGCTAAAATATAACTAAACCTGTGGAAACTTGGGTTTGTTCTCTGTATTCTGGGGTATTGAGAGAAAACCTTAAATTGTATAGCAGTGAAAGACACCGGATGAAAGATGACAAAAGTATCTAAGTTTTGATGGATAATTTGTACATGTATCCAAGAAAAAAAATGTGGGGGAAGTGTTTGTTTGCAAAAGATTTGTACATTTTAGACAACTAAAAAGTAGAAATGTGTGACATTCCCAACTGTCAGATAAACATTTTGTGGAAAAATCTGTAAAAAATCATAACTTAAACTGCAATTGTGTGAAAACATAAAATATATCAAAATGCCAGCTCAGTTGTGTAAACGGCAACTTCCTGTGACCCGTTTAAACTTTGAATGATGTGCTTACTGTTAAGTACGTCTGAGCTGTAGAGCTCCAAAGAAGATTCAGGTTTTTTTATTTTTTTTACTATTTTTTTACAAATCTTGTCTATGTTGTGAAACAACATTACTAAAGGACATAACACATTATTCCTGATCAAGTACCATAGAATTTGGCATAGAATTTGCATGGTTTTTAAAAGAAACTTTTCAAAGCTGCATGTCAAGATAAAGGACAAATTTTAATGGAATAGTAATAAGAATGTTTCAGCACCTTTAAATATGAGTGTTTTATGATAATGAAACAAAAAAATTCAATTTGTTGAAAACTAAACTGATATCATTGACTTGTAGGTAATCATAGTATTAACTTTTTTTTTCAGATTCAAACCTCATATAAAATCCTCATAAATTCATATTTTTTTTAAAGAAAAAATACTTTTTAACAAAATTCTGTACTTCAGAGCTTTGATTTGGGTGTTTACAATCACTATCTACTTCAAAACAGACATAACCCAACCCTGTCAATTTGCTTGGGGTCACTGATATTCTATTAGTATTTAGAATAGGATTCAGATTTGTATCAGATACTCACTTTGCTGTTGAGCTGGTGTTTTATAAGATTTCCAGCTCTGTTGCTGTAAACTACTGGAGCAAAAAGAAGGAGTTTTGCGAACCTTTTGGGTCTAAAAAAGTTAACATGGCGCCTGGTCTCTGGTGGGCTTTTATGAAATTCCAAAGCCAAAAACTGCCTCCTGTAGGGCCTCAGAGGGTGAGTCTTATCAGGTGTGTCATCACTTTTACTCTTTGGATCCCTGACTGCTCCTTTGTGTTAACTTGTATTCTACGGATTTATTTATTTTGTGTTTAGAGGAAGCAGTTACGCCACACGGTGCTTACGCAGCGAGGATATAAGTTGGTTACACAATCGCTCCTCGTCCCAACAGATCTGATGGAAGCCCTCTGATGGAGGAGAGCGATGAGAGCGGATAACCTACAGCTGCAGAGATTCAAGCTGTGCTCTGAATCGAGACTTAAAGCTTTCTTCTGAGACTAAATTATAGGATCTTCCCCCCTGTGCCATGGCTCCTCGACGCTGCTCTCCATCTCTGTTGGGTGGCTTTCTCCACAATAAGATGGAAATGTGACACAGCTAGGTGGGACTCCTGCCTGGGCCTGTATAGCCGATTGGAGGTGTGTGTGACACATTTCCTGCAACTCTTAGCTTCTTCCAGAACAGCTGCTGAGGACTGTTATGACAGCTTTCCACTGAGAGCACAGGAATTCATCTTCTCTCCAAGACACTTCTATTCCAGTTCAGTCACTCTCATTTTTCCTTTTTCCGCAGTTTTTTTTTTTTTTTTTTTTGCGATACTGTCATTCAAGCAGCCTTGATTAGGTTTGGAAGAGCTGAAAAACGAGTGAAAAACATTACTTTCTTTTAAATAACACTTGACAGGTATAATAACTCTAAGTTCTGCAAACCACAGATTTTGAATCCTCATGCTTACTAATAACAGATATTAAAAAGACACATAAAGACACCTTTGATCTTGCATTGCCTCTAACCATCCTGTCATGTGAATTTTGAAAGTTTTATCACAGATAATACCTTTGGACAAACCTGGGATCTGATCTAGACAAGAAAGGCAAAACAAAACTCTCTTGCCATTATACGGTATTTGATTTGATATGCGCCGTAAAAATGCACACATAAATATATTTTGTACTTTCAGTGAACTTGGCAGACAGGTAGAGAAGCATGCATCTCAGTTCAAAATTGTGCACTTGCACTGAATAATCTCAAAACAGGCACCTGCTCATCCTGGCTTTGCTTTTGCATTACCAGCAGGAGACCAAAAGAAGAGACGTGTTTTTCTGAACAGCAGCCTGTGCATCAGCCTCTACCAGGCACAAATCTTAAATAAAATTAAAATCTCGCACGCAGGAAACAAAAGACTAGGATTTCGTCTAGTGAGTCATTTGAAGGGAGCAGGGCAAATGTTTATTTCTTTTAATAATCTCTCTGAAACAGATGACGTTCATGTTCCAATGATATTGTCTAGCTGTGGGTTAAAGGCTGAAATATTAATGGGATGTTGCATACATATGAGCACAGATGAGGGAAGAAGGAGACAGCTAAACAGTCAACCTCGGGGCATGTAGTCAGGCATGCTCACAGCGGGTGGAGAAAGTCGGGATTTGTTTTTTAATCATCCAAAGCCAGTCGACTGAGACGTCTGACATGGCAACTAATAATACAAAGTTAAAAAAAAAAAGAAAAGCAAAACAATATGCGTTGGTCAAATACTAGTCACCTTCAGAGATGTTCTGAAATGAGTAACCCAGGTGACCAACGTTGAGAGGATTATAATGAATCGTAAGTTCTCTTATATTGTTTATATAGAACAAAAACAAGGTGGATTTAGTAATATCCTCAAAAAGTCAAATCGATCAGTCTGTGATAGATTTGATTTCGGTCTTGTTTCTCGGCTGATCCTCACAGCTGGTTCCACCTGGTCAAGCAACACACCTGTTCCTAATCATTCCCTCAGTATATATCCTCCTGGTTTCTTTTCATTCCGTGCCAGATCCTGGCATGTGTTCTCATTGGTTTGGATCCAGTTTATTCTCAGTTTGTGTTCTTGATTATTCTGGCTGTAGGGTGGTTTAATATATTTTCGAAATTACCTGCCTGCCTCCTGCTTTTGACTTGTTTAACTCATTTCATGGCAGATGCTTCATTAACATTATTTAATATTGCTCTGTATTCAAATATATTTTGGAGGTTAAGCAGTATTTCCTTTCATTTCAGAATGTTTATGGATAGTGATAGAAATTTCAGCTATCTTTTGGGATCTTGGGATCCATTAGGTTTGTTCTTTCAGCTTCCAAACAGCTGCTTGTAACCAAGTATAGAGCTGAGAACTGAAAGAAATGGTGAGCCGAGCCAAAAAGAGCTGGAATTCCCATCACTGCTTATAGTTTAGTAAAACTATAAAAAACATCTGTTGAGTATTCTACAGACTGTTTGAAACCAAACCTATGTAAAACCTTAAAATCTGTTTTGTTTATTTTTGTTTTTGCCCAAGATGGCCGCTATTGCTAAGCAACACAAAAATGGCGATAACTCAGTTTTAGATACATTGAGTTAAAACTTTGTGTGGTAGCAGCTGACAATCATTCTCAATATATGCTGTTAGTGCTAACAGCTCATGCAAGCTCTCCCAATATTACATGACAATGCATGTAACATCCTTTAGAAGGTTTTACCAAAATGCTTATAACGCTGTCTCCTCTTATCATAAGATGATCTTAGTTTTAAACTCTGACAATGAAGAGGATGGGTGATATGCATTCCCTGAAGGAATAGCAGGTCTTTAATTTTGAAATGGTTTTAACCACCAATATGCATTTTAGGGGAAATTAGCATTCATGGTTTTGAGAGCTTGTTGCATTGTTGATACACTGATGCATAGCACAGCATAATATTGTGACAAAAGGAAGTTAATACCATTAAAAAAAAATTTCAGTACAGAGGCACTCTAGGTCTTGTTATGTTTTTTAAAAACACTCCTTTCTACAACTGTTGCCTTTTTGATCGCATCCATAACTTTGTAAATTGGAGTGAAAATATGGTGACACTATGTACATCCAGTTTGCCTTGCCCGTCAGTTTTATTTAACTGTAGTTGGAGACTGTTAAAGTAGAAAATATGGGTGGCACAAGGACAACATACAAACACCACACAGAGCACACTGTACTGCCAAGGTTTGAACCAGACATCTTCCTGGTGTGACGTGAGGGTGCTTACACTGTTTACGAAGGATTATTTTGACATGCTTCTTTATATTCTTTTATTCCTGCAAAGTTGGGTATTTTAATCTGCTAGCTTACAGTGATTGATTTTTCTTTCACGTCTTCCTCAAGGGATCAACTGAGAAGCTGCAGTAATTTGTCAGCCAAAAGTTTTAAGGAACATATACTTTACCGAGGCCAGAGTTTTCTACGTTTTTGTCTTGTGGTCAAGGGGTAATCAATTGCTTGCATAAATGCCACAGAAACAAGGTTGAGAAAATAAAATAAAGGTTTTATTTTTTTGCTGAAGTATTTTATAAGAATAGATGCATCTGTTTATTTTTTGATCCAGTTACTTGTACTTACTGTAATGGCTGTGTGTATGCAGTGAATGTAGGAGCTCAGATTTACGTGCCCCACCACTTATTACATTCACTGACTGCAATCTATAAATCCCTGTTAAATACAGGGCTGTAAACGCTGAATGTAACACAATCTTCGGGCTGTATATTTTCATCAGGCACATTGTACAGCGCCTGGTAATGACTCCAGCTCGCGGATTTGCAGTGGAAATGAACGAGCGAGCGTGTGGAAATGTTGACAGCTTCCGAATTCAGCAGGCACAGAGAGCATGCTGTTGTTGGATGAAGAATGATAAAGGTTACACTGGAGATCAATTTGTGCCCTCCAGAGAACTGAATTATAATTTGGTTTTGGGTGACCTTGCAGTCAGGTGACTATGAGGCAATACATGGGCAGCTGATTCTAGAGACGTCTGGAGAAGGAGCAGATCAAACTCTGCCTGAAGCTTTTCTAAGCTCCAAACTCCCAAACCAGCAGACCACAGTGCGTGGCCTCTCTGGCTCGTTTTGGCTTATGTGTATGTATTTCTGCCACTTTGTTCTGAGCCTTGATGTCTCACTCCATTAGTAAGCCACCTCTCTCTCCTCCTTTCTTTCTCTCCCTCTCTCCCTGTTTCCTGCACATGCCAGCAGGATTTAGATACCCTATGTATTATGGATTGGAAAAATAAACAGAACGCGGCAGCCATTTATATGACACACTTGTGAGATCACAAGACAGGAGCGATAAAAGTGGTCAAATAAAGCTTCAGGAGAAGAGGGAAAGGGAGATAGAGCAGGTCTTTTAAGTCTGCTGCATTTTTTGGGGATGCTGCCTCCACATGTTGTCTTGTAACCAATTACATTAAGCCACTGCTCTTGATGGAAGTCTATTAAAGTGGGTTTTAATCTAATAAAAGGCTTATGTATGTGCTGTTGTGATAATTATTCCTCTCATTGGAGATGATAGCACCTTATCAAGCACTGCTTGGCACTAGAAGACCTCCTTGTGCACAAGTAAATTAAAATAACTACCGTATAACGTCATTATGAACTGCAGCAACACTGTTATGAGAAGAATCATATCTTGGGTTAGGAAGGGCCATGTCTCCCTTTAATTCTCCCTCTATTTATAAAACAAACTGTTGTCTTGAAATTGAAAAAAAACTGGTAAATATTTAGGGTTGTGATAGTTTAAAATATTACCTTGAAACATGAAAGGTTAGACATGATAATAAAGGCTCAGCACAGTTTATGTGCAGAAATATCTCACTGCAAATTACTACTGTTTGTTTTGTCGGAGCATACATTGCATACATCACAAGGTTATTTCATTGACAAGCCCCATGACAGGATCTTATTTTTGATCTGTGGGACACAAATAAAAGCTATTGTTACAAATGTCATGCACCGGTTAGGATTAAACCTGTTAGGATCCAATGCAGCGTATGGGTACTGCTCCTGGCAACTCATAGCAGTTGTGGGAAAAATACACAACTTGTGGAACTATGTTTTCTCAGATTAAAAACTGTAATTTCAGTTTATTCTTCAATCTGTGCGCACATATTTATATGATGTGCTCACACATTATGTACGTATAGGTGTCATGCACCTTCTATGTGTGTGTGTTTGTTTGTCTCTATACGTCAACTGTGTCTGTCTGTTAGCAAAATATCTCATTAACCACTGAACGGATTTCAATGAATATCTGCAATTGATTAACTTTTAGAGTCAACCTAATTTAAGACGTCAGCCCCAGCTGTATAACATAAGCCAACACAAAGATGGCTATAACTCTGTTTTACTGATCTAAAATCAGTCTTATTAGTAGATGAAAGACATTTACAACACATAGTCTGGGCGTGACATCTTGCAAAATTGCATGAGATAATGTTATTTCAATGTTTGACCAAAATGACTACAACTTAACTTTGTCAATTCTCAACATAAAATAATCTTAGTCTAAAACTATGGCACGAAAGGCAATGAGTGATATGAATTCCTTCAAGTAATTCTAGGACTTTACTTTTATCTGTTATGATTCTCAGAAACCAGATTTTGGGTATTGTTTTTTTATTAGTATGTTCTAATAAATCTTCTTTCATTGGAGATTAAAATGCAAAACATGTTTCTGTTGTAGAGTGTTTTATGTCATAAGATAAGATAATAAGATGTATTAGGTTAATCTGGAGACTGAGCCACATATCACTGTCTACTGTTGGTTAATAGGTTTAAATCAGTGTGTTGACCAAGTGGCAGGTTGTAGGAGAAGGCAAGGCTGTGGCTGTGACTGCACACTAAACGCTACGCTTAATATTCAGATTTTTTTTACTGGGTAGTCACATTGGTTTTCTTGCACCAGTGCCTTGTGCTAACTTTACACACCACGGGGTAGATGTAATTTTTTGTACTCATGTCTAAATAAAGTCTGGCAAATAAATCACATTGGCACAGTTCGCCTGCTTCTTCTGTGAATCTTATTCTGCAAGTTCTATAACATTTGTGCTGATATTCAAATTTCTGGAGGACAGAACAAACTAGAAAGAGTTTGGAAAGCATCTACCAGAACTGTGTCACCATATATTACAGAACTCTACTTCATAGCACTTATCTGTGCCTGAATATTAAAACACCAGACAATGAGACCTGCTTTCAAAGGCTGTAAAAATGAGATTCAAAAAAAAAATGCTAAGTTGGGCTGTATTAGTTAGTTTAATCATAGATACATCAGGGTCAGCTTTTCTTCTTCTTTCCCTTCTTTGTCAGATTGGTTGATTCCTCCCAGCCATGCACGTATTCATCACAGCGTAAGATGCATGCAACTCCACTAAGCAGTGCTCTACGCTTTGCTTAACCCAGGACAAACTGTAGATGCACGGTGCAAAGCACTGGAAATAATGGGTTTTAAAGCACGGCATTGATAATGTTTTTTCCCATGTCTGTTTGTCTGTATGGTTAACAAACTACTTCATGAATAACCGGACAAAATTCTGTAAAACTTTCAGAAAGTAATTATTGGCTGTACAACTGTTTGACCTTTGGCGTCAACCCGAATCAAGATGGCTGTCACAGCTAAGTGACCTTGGCCTACACAAAAATGGCTTTACATCAATGAATTTTCGTGCTACTGAGCTAAAGTCTGGTGTGTTATTAGCTGAGAGTCATTCACATCACATACTTCAAGCATGTTGTGCATGATTGTGCAAGATCGTGTGAAATACTGCAATACTGATGGTACCGTGCATGATGTTATTTTTAAGATTTTATTATAATGACTATAACTGTCTTTTCTCAAGATAATATGATCTCAGTTTAAAGGTTTGGCATAAAAGGCAGCGGGAAATATGCATTCCTTCGAGAAATGCTAGGCCTTTAGTAATTCAAATTATAGAAACTGTAGCTACATCCATAAGAAGATCTGTAAAACAAAAAAAAAAAATCAAATTCAAATAAAATGTTGGTTGAAGTTGTGCTCAAAATAATAATCCATTCCAATAACTAAAAGCAAAAATAAAAACAAAAAAGAAATACCCAAGTACTTATATGCAAGCATATTTGCATTTTTTGCCCTATGGCAAAGCTTAGTAAGTGTGCCAGGTCAGCCGACTGCTGCCTGAGGTAATCTATTACACTGTGGCAAGCAGCAGATGTAATAAGAGCTCGGCTTCTCAGAGTCTGAGCATACCGGACACATTTCACCCTGCAATATTTGACAGGAATAATTTGTAAGAACAGATCAAGCAAAATAAAAAAAAAAAATAAAAAAAATGCTGAAAACTTCTTAAATTACGCACCATAAGTATATGAGTAGCTCACAGAGCCACCTTTCATATCACGCTCGAAAGTTCATAATATCAAAGGGCACAGACTGATGATAAGATATCCAGGAAACATGAAGGCTTGCAGAGAAAATTACACATATCAACCGACAGCAATATCTTGGCCAAAATGAAAGTGATAAGTGTGTAACCAAGGTAGAAATAAAGCCATGAATATAACACTGTAATACTGTGCAATCTTTCTGATTGTCCAAATGGATCTGAAGTTCATGCGTCTAACAATATTGATATGTACAGAAACTGACACGTATGACCTCTGTGTGCTAAATATAACTACAATGTGATAGGTCCGATAAGTACGGGACAAAAAAACAATCAGTGAAATGACACTTGTTCTGGAAAACCCATCGTGAGTTGCTCGTCTGTATCTCAGAGAAAACATTATCAGGTTTTTCAGACTCTGTTGCTTTGCAGAAAATGAAATCCAACTGCGGCAGTATGGGAGTAAACCGTGTTCCACAAATGTTTCTCTTCTTGCCCACCGCCAAAGGTGTGTTTGTTTGAATGTACCATCAGCAAAAAATCTTGTGAATCACTGAATGGATTTTAATTAATCTTTCAGAAGGTAATCATTATAGAGACATCTTTCACAGAGTTTAGAGAAATACTGGATTTATAGCAACCAGATGTAACACAATGTATATAATTTACTTCACATGCCAAAGGGTAAAATTACAGTAAACCTAGATAAATTGTTTTTATATTTTACATTTGACCTTTTACTGTCCATTAAAGATGATTACCATTAACAGCTCTGAGCTAAACAGCTCCCTTTGGCTGAAACAGTGAACCAAGTAGCAACTGGAGTGTTTCCTGTCAGCAGTATGACAAATAACACTCAGGGGTCCTCAAACGCACCAACTTTCCAAAGTTGAATAAAGACAAATTCAAGTTCCTATTTATGCATAATTCATTATCATTATTCTTTCTATCCTGTCAGTCTGCTATGTGTTTGAGTTCAAGGGCAAAGATGAAATGATAGAACAAAGGAGCTGGATAACTCACAGTGGTAAAATGGCATTATATCTCTTCCTTAATGTTTAATCAACGCTGTCACTGAGCCCACACAAGGCTCAGTCAGACTACTCAATTTCAATGACTCTACTGTGTGTGTGTGTGTGTATGTGTGTGGGGGTGTGCGGGTGTGTGTGTGTGCGCGCGTGTGTTTGTATTGTGCATGATGTGACCAGCTCAGAAGCTAATATTCCTTCTGAAATGTCCTAGAAACTTTTTGTACTGTCAGTGTATTTTTGGTGCAGAATGAGAGCTGAAAATCACCAATTAAAACGTCAATGCTAAAACCAGCAGTCGGGACAATGGCAGACTTTCATCGCAGGGATTCAGTCTGTTCCACATACACATCTTGTAATTGCTTCAGCTGCTAAAATATGGACTTTTCACATTTCTTTCAAGGAAGCTGCAACCAAACCTGATGTGACATACATATAACAATTACAAAAAAATGAATCAATTGGAAATTATATTATTTTATCTATCTATCTATCTATCTATCTATCTATCTATCTATCTATCTATCTATCTATCTATCTATCTATCTATCTATCTATCTATCTATCTATCTATCTATCTATCTATCTATCTATCTATCTATCTATCTATCTATCTATCTATCTATCTATCTATCTATCTAAATAATAATAATGCAATTATTAATATATTCTTGTGAAATTTTAATTCTAATTCCAGTTATTAATTCCAATTTAAGATGTCAACACAGCTAATTGACAATAGCCAACACAAAATGGGCAATAACTTAGTCAGACTTATAGATATTTAATTAAATATCATATAATATGCATTTCTTTAAAGATTACTGCGGCTTTAAAAATAAATATGAATTTTTTGGCACAAATGGACTCCATGAAATCAACTACCAAACCTGTTAGCTCGGAGAATTGTGTTTTATTTCTGCATGAATAAGCTTTCACAAAGACAGATGAACTATTAGTCTGAACAGAATAAATGAAACATTAGAACAACTACTCTGCACATTTTTGTCTGCTGGACCTCGGCCACAACATCCTGGACTGTCCAACTTTGGTTAAAACAATGGTTTCTAAAAAAAGTGCAAAATTTCAGTAATGCCAACGGTGCATGAAAGGCACAACTTCACAGCCAAAACAAGAGGCTCTACAACACACACTCCATATGCTGACAGACAATGAGTTATATCCTGACTCTGCAGGAACACTGAACCCATGTGACACCACACAGGAAGCACCACTGCACAACACCGAATGAAGGTTAGATTGACTTTACATCTCAGGAGACACTGAAATGCCTCTGCCTGCATGATAACACAGCACAAAAATCTGTATGCACTGTAAAAAAAACAATGAAATTATATACAATGACTATGTTTTTGAGCACAACCTCAGAATCCAATTTAGATTTCTAAAAATAGCATTTTTTTTTAATCCCCCAGAGATTAAACTGATGTGTTGGTTTTTACTTTGTAGCAAAAAGGGAAAGTTATACTTTTGCAGTGGTGAACAAATGGTTCGTAGCCACTTCTCTAATTGTTTCTGTTAGCAGCCACAGGCAGCACTTTTAGGCAGAGGCTCTGATAAACTCAGCTACCTTTCAGCCCTGAACAGCTGACAAAGTTTCACTCTCGTTGTTGGAGCATTTAGCAGCTATAGTGCCAAATATATCCCTTAGGAGTGTCTGTAGCAAAACACAAATATTGGCAAAAGAAAGATTATACTACCAGCCATCATACTGCCTGTAAAAGCAGTCCAAATGAGTGTCAGTGTTCGTCTCTGTCTGCATGTGTAATTAATATTTGGCACAGTGTGCTACAACTTTCTATAATATGTTGCTTTTAACGCTTGTAGACTAATAGAAAACAGGTTTTACATACAAATCGACTGGTTTAATTACAGTAAATGTTAGATTTCTTAAAATTATTTATGAGATAAATTTACATAATTTCCAGACACACTGCAGGTACACTGAAATCATATGCCAAAATGACAAACCAGTTTGGAGTTTATGACCCAGTCTATGAAAGCAGGAGCTACAGTTGTAATAACATTCTTATGGGACAGAAAATGTCTGCACTTCCTTCAGGTGAAACACTAATTAGAGAACTCTGTTTGTTTTTTTTTCCTTTTTTTACATTCACAGTTGATATTTATGTTTTTTTTTCCAAGTTCTGCATTGTTGTCTAATTAATGAGAGGCCATGGCTGAACTGAAGCTATTTCCCAAACCCAAGCCGAGGTGAGGTTGTAGGCCCTTAAATGACCAAAACCTTTTCAAGGCTCTGACAGCTGGAGTTTTTGTTGTAACTGTGACATGGTGCAAAACTGTTTATATTCATTTTGGGTACAGCAGACTTTTTTTGATGAATTTCTAAAATGCTCAGACATTTGAGGAAACTCTCACGGTTATTAAATTGACAATATTTAGATTTCTTTTTTTCGCTCCAGTCAGCAAAGTGTCATGAAAATGTTGTTGTAAATTCAGGTAATCCATTAATAATGTCTGTGTTTCCCGTGGAATTAGATTACTTGTAGCCGGGCTCGTGTTGTTGGACAAACTCCAACGCTATGAGAAGTTGTCAGCACTGCTATCATCGGTGAGCTTTCCATCCATCCATCAAATTCTCCGGATTGCATAATCTATTTCAGGGTCATGGGAGGAACAGGGGGACTGGAAGCCAGGTATTACTGTCTCCTTTACTGCCTCCACTTCCTTTTGGTGATCACCTTCAGTTCAGCTTGGAAAATTTTTGCAACCTATTGATCAACCACTGGCTCTTCATCCAGATGGCTATGCCTGTGTGGTAGGTGACCATAAAGAATCCTTCGATGAGTTTTATGGCTTTTTATTATTCTGTTCTACGGCCTGGTTTAGGGTTGGTACAGCAAAAAAGTGATACAGATTCTTCTGTGAGTGTTTCCAGGCTATCTGGCCATTCAGCAGTTTTCCATAGGCAGACTTCATAAAAAGGGGGTCTCTATTTAATTGCAGTCATTTTAATATCTAGTTTGATGTGTTAGATTTGATATTACCGCCAGTCTCCTTTAAAAATATTTTATGCCAAAGACTGTTCCAGGTTATATGATTTGTATATAATCTATATGTGGGCAAATTGAAACCATGGTTGGTTGTTTCTGTAAACAAAATCAGCAACTATTAAATGTGTATTGGCTTCTTGAAGCGGTGCCCCATCATTTCTCACTGATTTTTTTTTAACCTCCACCACTTGTGACTTAAATAGGGTTCTGTTTTACATTACAAATGGGTGTTTCAAACAATGAAATAGAGGCCAAAGACGAAGAAGGAACAACCAGATGACCTCATACAAAGGGAAACTGAAAAAAGTTAATTTATGTAAAAGAATAAAAAAAGATAATTTTATTTAATCTTTTCTAAATGCAACAAAGAATTTTTAACCTTGCATTTTTTTTACCTTTTATTTATTTATTTGTTTGAAAAATGCACCTTTAACACCAGATTTTTAAACTAAGATGATGTTATGTTGAGAAAACAAACAAAGAGACAAAATTAGGGTACCTTTGGTCAAAACTTGAAAATAACATTATAAGAGCTCCCACACTCACACAAGTATTTGTTGGGAATGACTGTCCGCTACTACACACTAAACTTTAGCTCAGTATCTGTAAGACTGACTAAATTATAGCCATTTTTGTGTTGGTTGTGGTGGCCATCTTGAATTGGGTTGACTTCAAATGTTAATCAGTTGTAGATGTACATCCAATGATTACTTAATGATAGCAGCAAAGCCCCTGAGGACTGTAACAATAATCAGCTACCCTGGAGGGTGAGACGGGACACAGGACACACTATCACTGCTTTTTGACAGCAAGGTGCCATTAGAAAATAAAAGATGTCACTCCAGTTGTTTTTTGTTGTGCAGTTTTCATGGGAGCAAACCTTTTATCCTCGGATTTATAACACTCCATTTTTTTAAATAATAAAAAATCGAGATTTCTGTGTGTGTGTGTTACATAAAGAGTGGCACAGTTGTAGGGGTGCAATGTTCCATCTATGTTGGCGTGTCAACCAGGAAGCAGCTGCCTCTGGATTATTACAATAATATAATTTGCTTATTTCAGTACACAATATCAGTATTTCTTCTTTTATGGTTATTATCAGTTCCAGTGTATTGCAGTACATTCAGAGTAAATCAAACACAGTCAGTCTTAGGGACAAATAAAGAAGAAGATATTAAAAAATGCTCAAATGAGTTGAAAAACCTGTTTTACTTGGCATTGATATAACTTGGCACACAGAAGTTTAAAAACACATGTTTGAAGCAGAGGTTGATCTTCACTTTATATACATATATATATATATATATATATATATATATATATATATATATGATCACAAACGCTTTACTCCATGTCTCCAGTTAATAAGCAAGTCATAGCCTGGACCTTATTTGGATGCACAGCGTCCCTCAGTTGCAGACTATTAAGATTTCCAAGTAGGAGGTCGTTACTTTTGACGAGAAAATATCACCTCTCTATCATTTCCCTTTCAAAGTAGTCCCTTGAATGCAAAACAAACACGGCAAGTGTCGGAATATACCCGGCGTCATGTGGAGAGAAGATTATGATCTCTTGACAAGTCCTATTTAGATGTGTGCTTTGGAACACATTAGGCTTTTTATTTACTCTCTCTCAACACATTAACATCACTTTGTGGCACACAGTGCCTGCAAGAACTATACCGTGCTGATGCATGTTTTAAGATTCTTGCTCTAATTTTCATATCAAATTACATGATTTCCAATTTGAGGAAACGTGTAAACAACATTATCTTTGTTTTTCTGGAGCATGTGACCATTAATTACACATAATATCCCCTGCAAATAAAAATCAGATTAGGAGATGCTAGATTTACAAGATTAATCATGCATGAAACGCTCCCACGCTCCACAAAATGCGGGGGGAGACGGGATGGGTTTGTACCTGGCAGATCTTTTCTTGCTTCTGTTTAATGTCATGTAAAGTACATCCATCCGAGTGGAAGCAAATAATATACAGCTAGGAGAAGAGCTTGTAGCAGCAGAGCTCTCTCTTGGTAACAGATAGCGTTGTGGCATTCAATCAGCAGCCAGGAGGTAACAAGACTGAAATTCTTTCCTGTGGTGTCAAATAGCATAAGTCCTTCCATCACCAACATGGGCAGGAATCTGGGGCAAAGGTGAGTCCGCCTCCTGTGTTGTCAAAACCACAATGACACATCTTCAGTAGACGCATGCACAGAATCTAAAAATAGCCGGAATTTAATGACCATGGCATGCTTTTTGTCTCTATGAACTGTGAAAGTTATCTGACCAGGCGGTGAGAGGTGTCTCTCCTACTCCTCCCCAGTCAATTTGTGTCCCAAGTCAGGGTCTGTACAGATCAAACTGTTTGATCCGGCTCTGATGGCCCAGCCGGCTGCTCCCGAGTCACTCTGGCCTATTGACCGAGGCAGCAGCATCGCCAGCACCAGCAGATGCAACCAGAATTTCCATTTGGTTCATCTCAGTGTTTGGGGGAAAAAAAAGCTTCAGCTCAGGAAATAAGAACACGTCAACAATGATTTACGTAAAAAAAAACGATTCTGTCTTCATTCCTGATGAGCTTGTGAGACGACTTGTGTGCTGTTGTCTGTGAGTGTGGTAAACTCTCCTTCAAGTTTCTGTTTACCCACTGGTTTTATACAGCAAAAGCCAAGCATTGGACTGTAAAAATACTGTACTAGATAGGTCTAAACTCACCTTTATTATTGCTCAGTGCTGAAGATGAGAGGTGATAATGTTTTTGTCCATAGCTGTGTGTGGGTTCATTGGTTGAATTAGCAAAATATATTATGAACCACTGAAGGGAAATTTATGGAATTTAATGAAACTCTCAGAAAGTAATCACTTGGTGTACATCTACAAAGGATTAACTTTTGGAGTCAAACCCAATAAAGATGGCCACCAGAGCCAATTGTCCATAGGAGACCCAAAAATGTATATAAGTCAGCCAATTTTACAAGTATTGAGGTAAAATTTGGTGTGCCAGTGGCTAAGTATCTTCTCTAACACATACTTTGAGCGCCATACATTATGCAGAATTTTTGCTTAAAATCTTAGCTGAGAGTTGCTCGTTACATTCTCTGAGCACTATTGCATCTCACGAAATCTCACAATATGTGAATGCTTCACAACGTTTGACCAAATTGTTATAACTCTTTCCTTCTTATCATAATATGATTTTAGTTTAAATCTCAGGCATGAAATGATTCATTTAACAAATGCTAGAGTTTGAGTTTTAATGTTAAGTCATTTCCATTTATTGGTAAAGGAGTTAAAATACTATTTAAAAAACTACCAATTCAGCTTAAGATTTGCAAAAGTCCTGAGAAAATTTTTTCCTGTACTATTATTTAAAAAAAAAACAAGATGACTTGAGACTATTGTCGAAATTAAAAGAAACTTTTCACGTATTATTTTCATTATTACTTTCCCACATGGCATTCAGGTCAAGTGGACCCGAAGTTACAAAGGCTTCTATTCCTCTCTTCAGCCACCAGAACCTCAAGAGGGTTAAAACGCTTTAAAAATACGATCAACACTTCAACAATGAAATTTGATTAAATCCGATCATAATTTTGTTGAATGTGCCTCTTTGTTCTTCAAGTATAGAACCACACTGGATACAAGTTTTGATTGTAGTTATTTAAAACTTCAGTAACATTTTGAAATAACAGCTTTCACAGCCAACACATTGCATACAAATAGAACTGGCAATTATCTAAATTGTAGAAACCAATGCATCTTGCTCCTCTGCTAATATTAGACATTGTTGAATACATTGTCACTTTACTTTAGTTGCTTTTGTTTACCAAGCAAAATGTTGAAAACAAAATTTATATTTCCCCTCAAGGAGCAGACTAAATATAGAAAGAAAGCAAAACTTAATTTCTGAAATGCATACTGTTCTGAATAGATTTATTGTAAAAGAAAGCCAAGATGGTGATGAAACAAAGTGAGACTCTGGGAAAGTTTGAAAAGGAATAATAGGAGACAGTTGTGTGATGTGTTTCGAACACTAGATTTGACACTTTCCAAATATCTAAACAAATGTAATATTTAAAGAGGTAACATGAAGGTTTTTGGGAAAAAGCGGCTTTAACAGAAAAGGGAAAAGTTTCTGTATTTTTCATGCTGTTTACTGTTCTTGACAAATGTTCCACCTGCTCTTCTTCAAACTTGACAGAAGTAAGTTTGTTTATTCAGCCTGTTTAGACAAAGTTGTATAGTTTTAAAATGCAAAGTTGTTAAGACCCACTTACAATGTCTGTTCAGTGAACAGTTCGCTGCTAAATCTGAACTACTAAACTCCTACAGACTTGCTATGTGTCATATGTGGCTAAAGGGCTTGGGTTAATGAGATTAAAAGAGTTAAAACAGAGACCTATATATCAATAGACCAAGTATCCCCACGTTTTCTCATTGTCAGTAATTGGAATCACATGATCACAGTTTATGGAAGCTGCCTTGTTGTATTTTTGTAACCAGAGTCTGTGCAGTAGAGAGGTGGGGCTTTAAATTCAAACTATTTCTTGCACACAGTCATGGTGTTACATAAATGTTCTTTTGAGCAAAAAACAAAGTAAAACAAACAAAGCAAAAAATAATAATAGTCATAGCTTAAACCAAATGAATATTTAAACATGCAAGAACGATGTGAATTAACAAAAACACTTGTATAAAATTATCCAAGGAGTATTTATTAATTTTTTTTTTTTTTTTTTTTTTTTTCCCAACAGCAATGTCCGTTTAATTACATGGAGGGAGTGGGACATAAAGTTTTAGCAGAACCTGGAAAGTTTGGTCTTGTTCCAACTTTGACTTCCTGGTTCACATCAGAGGTCTATCAAAATATGCAGTCTTTACAGCAAAAAAATAAAAAATTAATAAAAGAAAATAAGATAAAATCAAACGTGTGCGCAGAGAAACAAAACAGTGCAAAATAAAAAAAAGACCTCTGACAATCTTCCAAAACAGGACTAATTAAAGGCCTGGCATTTTACAAGTAAAAAGCACACATTTCTGAGTTACTACTTATGCTATGAGAAGCAGATGTTTAATTTGTTTTAGAGTGAGGAAAGTAATGTTTTTGTCATCCCAGATGTTGCTTCATACAGAAAGGAATGATCACAGTCCCCTTCAACTTAGTGAGTCATGCAGCGTCTTAATTCATCGTCCACTGTTGAAAAGTCGCAGCTCAACTCGTTCCAGACGAGCACATATTAAATGAGCACTGTGCTGAGTTATAGCTACTTTTGTGTTCTCCTTTCTCAGTCAGCTATGGGGACCATCTTGAATTGTGTTGACTCTAAAAGTTAATCAGTTGTAGAGCTACATCTAATGATTATTTGCTAAGAGCTTCATTATAATCTTAAAAATGATCAGTTTCTATGTCCACTTCTAGGCAGCTGCTTTGTACCATGAGAATAAAAGGATTCAAATCCATAGTATGATACAAAAAAGGGTCTTGCAGCTGTTTTCCTAATTTCTAAATTAGTTCACAGTGACATTAAAGTTGAAAAACTGAAAGAAAGGAAACAAAGCCTCTTTTACTGGCTTTGAAAGAAAGCTTTAGCAGACTTTGGTGTGACATATCACCGTTTTCTAATGCAGCTTCAATCAGCAAAAAAGCAACCATCACAGAGGAATCTAAAAGATAAATAACGTTATTTATTTGCAAAAATTCAAATGAATATCAAAACAAGCCTGAAGCATTTCAGTGAGAGGTCTGGATTGCTGGCAGGCCAGATCAGCACATGGACTCTTTTTACTTTTTTTTTTTAGTTATTATTCCTTTATTTTACCAGGAGAAAACTAATTGAGATTAAATATCTCATTTACAAGAGTCCCCTCGGCCAAAACTGGCAACAAACTAATTTTCATAAAACAAACTTTAACAACAATAACAGTAACCATTATAATGTGAAACAATAAATCTCATCTTAAGCATCTTTAACTGACCTTATATATATATATATATATATTGTGTATCTATTCTACTACAAAGCCTTACTGTGATAATGGATCCAATATTATTTTTAGCATTGTCTTGCATATGCAAGGTCTTCTCTGTTGATCTATAACCTTTATATACTTTTCTGCTTTGAAGGAACCTTTCCAGATGTGTAAGTTGTCCATACCTTAGGCACTAATACACCCATATACCATCAGAGAGGCTGGCTTTTGAACTGTGCTGATAACAAGCTGGTGGTCCCTCTCCTCCTTAGTACAGAGAATGTGGCGTCCATTGTTTCCAAAAACCTTTTAATTCCAACTTTTTTGTAATAAACAGCATATATTGTTGTAAGTCTATACGAATACCATGATCCTAAAAACACTTTAAAATATATAACCTGAAGAGAGTGTTCTGATTAAACAGAAAATCTATTGATAGATCCCAGTAAAGTAGCAAATAAAAAAGGCCCTGGAATCTCATTGGACTATCCATCCATTTTCTGCCACTTATTTGTGGTCTGGTCATGGGGGCAACAGGTTCAGGAGGGAAATCCAGGCACCCCTTTACCCAGCATCACACTCCAGCTCCTTCTGGGGAAGCCCAAGGAATTCCCAGACCTGGGGGCACACTCACACTCACTCCAGCAAGTTCTGGTTCTGCGCCGGGGCCTCCTCCTAGTGGGACGTGCCTGGAAATCCAAAGGGAGGTAGGTAGGTAGGTAGGTAGGTACATTTATTTATATAGCACTTTTCAGCACGAGGCGACTCAAACTACTAAAACATGACATTACTAAACCAAGGCACGAAGAACCTAGCTAACAGTGAATATGATAACTAATTGTACAGTAACTAAGCTAAGTGTACAGGAAGGCTAAATAATCTAAAACATGACAATGCTAAAACTAAAACTAACGGTACTGAATTATCTAAAAGTACCACAGGCCCGCTATACAGCCGAAGTAAAACCAGACATATCTAAGCATGAGCTAAGACAGTCAAAAATAGTAGCTAAACTAAATAGATCTAAATATGACTAAATGTACAGAACTAAACTAAGTGTACAGGAAGATAAAGCTAAACTAAACAGTACCGAATTTCTAAATGGTATCAAGGCCCACTAAAACAGCTGATGTAGTAATTACTAAGATAGAGAAAGAGGGA
>NC_051451.1:16466464-16517093 GCF_001649575.2 Kryptolebias marmoratus | reverse complement strand
AAAAAAAAAAAAAAAAAAGCACCGAGGAAGCATCGAGGAAGCATCCTAATCAGATGCCTGAATACCCTTACCTGACTTCTTTTGAACCAGAATATTTAAAACACTCTTGCAGTATAGGTGGCAATACAAAAGGATGTGTAAATATACAACTCTTTTTTTATATATTATGAAACAGAAAAAAGTTGTAGAACAAGTAACCTTGCTTCAAACATTAGAAATATATGTTTTAAAGCTTGTTGACTGGAAAAATTACAAGCAGTGCCAAAACCTAAGCATGCTTTTAAAGTTTTATGCCAATTCTGACACACTTTCCAGCATTGAAGTGTTTCTTTAATGAGTGTAACAACAAATGTCGCAAACAACTTCGTACGAGGTGTGAATCTGAACTGAAGATGATGGGTTTTACTAGTAATAATTTACAGTGGTGAGAAAAAAAGTTATGCTGTAATTACAGTGATTTTTACTGTTATAATTATAAAAATTGCATGTCACTTGCATTATTTCGCATTACAGCAACACTTTAAGCCAGTATCCTTTAGAGGTTGTTAATTGCTTTTGTAGCAAATATAGTACTTCATATAGGTTCCCCTGGTGCTACAAGAAGCAAAATGTGAAGACAACAAGTGGTGACAATTGCAAGTAATTGCCTTTGAAAGAATCCCCACAATAAGCACCAAGTGAAATTATCCGAACAGCTAAAACCCTTCGGAAGCTGCAGAGACAAAGAAAACGAGAGCAGGAAAGGCTAAATAAAAGAAAAGTTTGTCTATATTTTTGTTTTTATTGGATGCATCAGAGGAGGCCTTGGCATTCATCAAACTTGAAATTAATTCCCGATGATCAAAAGGATGAATGTTAAAACGAATGCCTCTATGCTTTTATGCTCTGTTTGAACATTCATGCCCATATACAATAAATTAGCATATCATTTGCTCAGTCTGTGCTTTGAATCAACAATAACCTGATGAGTGTATTGTGATACAATTAGTGATTTTCACAAATGTTCTGAGAGCTCAGAGACTCTTGTATTAGGAAAAATTGTTTATATATCGGTGTGAGTCCAGACTGGCTACTTTTGTGAATGATTACTCATTAAACATGAAATGTACAAAGTAAATATTTGATATGTCCATAGTTCCATTAGGGAAAGAATTTCCAATGAAAGGTCTACTTAGTTGTTTTTTAGCCCAAACCATTTTTCACTGATGAGGTTGTGTATTAAGTCTCCAGAAAGTTTAATGCCAGCATGTTTTGACACATAGTTAGCAATTTCTTCTTTAATAAAAGGTCAGTTCTCCCTCATAACTAAAATATTTTTTAAAACATTCTAGTGGTGGATATTTTCTTATTGCATATAATTTGGTATCTGGACAGATTGAGGGATCTGAAGATGAAAAACTAAAGTGATTTCAGTCTGTCTATCAGAGTGTGCTGTCAAATTTATGTTTCAACTCCAAAATATCCCCCTCATTACTTACATTATCATTCAAAAGTTTGGACACAATTTCACAGCCAATATGACTAGAAAGTTACGTTCTAACTTTTGACTGGCATTGGTCACATCTAATGATCAAATTTTAGAAATCCCTTTAGGGGGAAAAAGACAATGATATAAACTGCTACATTCAAAGATTAAGATATGCTTTAGTCTCAGTTATTTAGGCTCTAAAATTATCTTCCATCCATCCATTTTCTGTCACTTGTCTGTGGTTCGGTTGCAGAGGCAACAGGTCCAGGAAGGAAACCCAGACATCTCTTGACCCAGTGTTATTTTGTAGCTTCTCCTTTAGGATACCAATGTGTTCCCTGGGCACAGAGGATAAATCACCTATCCGGCAGGCTATGGGGTCTGCCCCAGGGTCTTCTCCCAGTGGGACATGCCTCCAAAACTTTCAGAGGGAGGCGCCAAAGAGGCATCAAAATGCAATGCCCAAATCACCTCAGTGGACTCTTGTCGATGCAGAGGAGCAGCAGCTCTTATTCTAAGCTCCCTCCACCTTGGAGGCCAGAGCTCCTCACCTTTTCTAAGACTGAGCCCAACCACCCTTCAGAGGAAGCCCGTTCAGTTGCACTCGTATCCAAGATCTTGTTCTTTCAATCATGATGAGCACCTCACGGGTTAAAATGTAGCGGGACAAGTAAATCGAGATTTCTTCTTCACAACAACACATCCTCATTATTGCGGATGAGGCCCAATCCATCGACCCGTCCCTCACTCCATCCTACCGACAGAACTCCCCGGTACTTGACCTTCACCTTCGCAAAAATGCCACCTTAACCTGGTGGAGGAGTTTGAGGAACCCTGTAATTCTGTGGGCTGCGTTGTCTGGGGCATTAGCACCTGGTATGGTCTCCTCTGGCAAATTGGCCTCAGGGGAGGGGTTGAGCCAAGCTCTGTTCGAAGACCTCAATGATGACGGAGGGCTACATTAATCAGGGATCATCACTTGTATTAGGGAAACCAGGGCACTGCCTGGAGCCAGGCCTGGGGATGGAGCTCTTTGGTGAGCCCCTGATGGTTGAGCCTTGGCTCCAAAATGACCTTGACTACTGATATTTATTCTGCATGTACATTTTGTTTTTCTTTCTTTTTTGTCAGACATTTTTTTCTAATCATCCAACATCTGTATCTTTCTTTTATTCTCTCATCTTGGAATAAACATAAGTTTGCAATTAAAAATCATGGAAAAAGATTTATTATGGCAAGTTGCTTAGAGAAGCCAAGGACTGGTATTCAGAGAAGATAGACTTTGAATAACAAAAGGGAACCAGCACTACTGACTGATACCTCATTAAACACACCAATGTCGTATTTTGT
Organism: Kryptolebias marmoratus; assembly: GCF_001649575.2. NCBI lineage: Eukaryota > Metazoa > Chordata > Actinopteri > Cyprinodontiformes > Rivulidae > Kryptolebias > Kryptolebias marmoratus. The sequence continues at coordinate 16,514,275 of NC_051451.1, read as the reverse complement.
GTGTGGAATAATACCAAGTGCAGGAGTTGTTCAGGTGTTACAGTCTCTTGATTCTTAAGCTAAACAAATGTTTAGATAAATTTAATTAAAATGATTAAGCCATTAAACTGTTGGTTGTAACAGGCTTTCAGAAAACTGAAAACTTGTAATATTTAGCATCTGTTTCAACGTTTAGCTCTGCAGCATAAAAGTAATATGCAGAGAGCTTATTCACATACTTTAAAGAAATAGTGATTGATAGAGATCAATGCAGCTCTCTGATCAGCATCTCTTTTGCTTGCAGAAAAGCTGCACATGAAAGCTGTGATGGATGACTTTCGTTTGGTCTCAGTGTGCAGGCCATCAGTGGACAAACAGCAGGAGAATCAGAAATCTCTTTAACATAATACTTGCAAATTAAAGACCGAGATAATTAAAGACCAACTCGTCTTCACTACAGCTGGAGAGGACATATTTTTTGATGTTATGTTAAGTTTTCTGATCAACATTTTTCCTTAACTGCAACTAATTTCACCTCGTCCTCTACAGTGGCTGATTAAGAACATATTGTGTTGTTTAAAATTTATTTCTAAAAAGGTTTTATGAAGTTCAAGCCAAGAACAGATGTTCAAGAGTTTCAGCCTCAGGGTTGCACAACACACAATTGCTTTTGTAAATGTTAAATGACTTCCTGGGGAGTTTATCAGAAAGATAGATTTGATTTTGTCTGCTCAATATGAATCTAGTTGTTTTCTGAGAAAAAAAGAAGAGAGAATCCTCCAGTTGGAAATTGTTTTTAGAGTTGTGTTTGAATAGAATTTCGGTGAGCTGAGGAGTGCAGAGGCCGAAGCAGATCTTAGATTTTTGTTTCCGTGTGTTTTCTTCCAAGTGCAGTTCGTTTATCAATTTTTTGTGAACCATTGATGAATGTTAAATTTAAAACAGCATGTCTTTGACTGCTTATTATATATTTAAAAAAAGTTCAGCAGAAAGAAAGTAAAAAAGAATTTATTTTGGTTAAAATATGGTTAAAGCTCAGATTATGGACAAACAGTCTGTCTGATTGAATTTGTGCGTAGTCAATTTTACAGATATCGAAATAAAATTTGGTGTTTAGTAGCTGAGACTGATTCCAAACATATTCTGAGCACTAACAGATTGTGCAAGATTTTTGTTTAAAATGTTGCTGTTAACCATTTGCAGTCAACTCTATCTGTCTTTTAGCAAAATATCTCCTGAACCACTTTAAAGATTTAACAAAAACCTTTAAGAAACAATCACTAAATGCACCTACCTCTAAAAGTGATTACCTTTTAGAGGCCAACTAAATCAAGATGGTCATCACAGCCTACCGATTTTAGAGAGCATAAAACTGGCTATAAATCAGTCCGTTTTACAGTCATTGAGCTAAATTTTGGTGTGGTAGTAGCTGAGTATCTTAGTCAACACAAAATCAACCTTTCAAGATGGCTGCCACTTCCAACTGACTGTAAAAAACACAACAACAACATGAGATCTCGCAATATTGCACGAGACAGCGCAAAATTATTATTTAAGATTTGAGAAAAACTGCTGCAGCTCCATCATTTCTCAACATAAAATGATCTTCGTCTAAAACTCCAGCATGGAAAGCAGCGGGCGATGTGCGTTCTTTCAAGGAATGTTGGGCCTCTAATTTGTGGAATAATTCTTTACCCAACTTTCCATATCAGTACTTTCAGGTCATGCTGGAGGAAAGCCACCTACATTGGGCTACGCTTGGAGTAGATACGAGAAGAATGAAAATGTATAAGAAAAAAAAGGAGAAGAAGCATACTCATCTGCCTGGCAATTGCCGAGCAGACTGACATTTTGATTTCTCTGCTGCAAGTTTGATGTTAATGATTTGGATTTGGATGGGGGACCTTCATAGAGTCTGAGCCGTATGAGTGCAATTTCCGTCCTTGGGATGAAAGCACATCGATTGCCCTCTGATGGTTTTTTAGGAGAGTTGAAGGGAGGGAAGAGGAGGGGGGCGGAGGAGAGGAGTAGGGGTGGGGGCTGCTTTCATCCAGACTGAGACATTATTGAACTGTGCTCGCCATTAATGCAAGGCTGATTCTGAGTAACTTTATCAACAGGAGTCCAGCAAGCATTAAATATTCTCCACTTGTATCGTGTAGCCCTCTGTGCCACAGTACAAGTGTTTTTGAGCGAATATGCAAATATCAAAGCCAAGTAGGATAATTTCATTTTCTTATACAAATGAAGTGCAAACCACGCATGATCCTGTGAGTGAAGACGACAGGAAGTCAGTTCGCCAGCCACCATGTTACAGGCATAAAAATGAGTCTTTTATTCTCTGTAATTGATTAATATTGCAATTAGACTTTGCAGTCGACAAACCCTACTGTATTTGCAATAAGGGAATCTCATCCCTGCTGGCGTGCAGCAGGGAGGATGCTGCTGGAAGCCTTTCTGTCTTTATGAATCCCCTCTCTGAGTGTCTGCTTGGATTAAGGAATCATCCACAGCTTCTTCTACAGGGCTGATGGGGGTTTATGCTCGGGTTAAACGCTCAAATGTGCTCAAGTGATTCTCTTACAGTCCGAACCTTATTGAGGTGACCCACAGAGGCACCGAGGAAAGCCAGACAGAAGCTGCTTGTGGAGATGTCATCGTGCTCGTAAACCCGCCTGTTTTCTGACTGCCGTTACTGCAGCAGATTCAATTGTTATTTTCATCTCAATTATGCTTCAGAAAATGTTCTGATCTTGCACAAACACTGTTTTTTTTGGCTCCCCTCTATATGTCAGTAATACCCCAGTGAGCATGCTTCATCTGTAATCTGATTTGGCATGATGGAGTTGAAGGTAGCTCATTACACCTGTTCAAAAAAACTGACAGCGAGAAAATTGTGAGTTTTACTCTGTTGCTACTGAGCGACAAAAGCTTTTTATCACCCGCCATAGAAATGCAAAGATGGGTGAATACGTTTGCTTGTTTGTGTGAGTGTGATCATGTGTCTGTCTGTTAGCAAAATATTTCATAAAGCACTGGACAAATTTTAATGAAACTTGCAGGAAACAATCATTGAATGCATCTCTTCACAGCCAGCTGATTATACAGAACACAAAACTGTCTATTATTTTGGCAGTTTTACAGTAACTGAGCTAAAACTTGGTGTGGTAGTAGCTGAGCATCTTTTCCAACACAAACTTTGAGTGCTAACACATTACACAAGATCTAGATTGCATGAGGTTGGACATAATGTCTCTTTCAAGGTTTGGCCAAAAGGGCTACAACTCCATCCATTATCATCATGAAATGAGTTTTGTTTAAAACTCTAGTATGAAAGGACTGTTAGACCTAAAATTTGGGGTTAGCTGGGACTTCATTTACCGTGAGTAGCCAGAGATGGTAAAACCTTTCATTTTTACCTGTCTTTCACATATACCAGCCATCGTATAGCTTGGGAAAAGGCAAATCTGTGCCTCTGAAAGCATGAACCCAATCTATTTAATCAATTATGCTGCTTGGCTGCAAGTGAGCGGTTGAGTAATCACTAATGTACTTAATAACCTTTCATTTGTCTCTTTAAGCTGAAAATCCCCCGTGTGGCTAAACCAGTAATAGGTACACAGGTGATATTTAGTACCCAACACAAGACTGCAGGATCTGCATATTTATCTGGAAGCGAGGCACTGACCTCTGTTCGTTTTTACTTAATTTTACTGACAAAACTATAAATATGGAACATAGAAGACTAACCTTTGCACTCTAAATTGGCTTTCCTGCACAGTACGCAGAAGGGCAGGGGGTATTTTTGGAGTCAGATGCATTACTGTGCTATAAACACATGCAGGTCAAGAGGTCCGATTAGGAGCTTCATTATTATATGTCCACATATGCAAAATGGGTCAAGCTGGTAAAATGGCACAGCTCTAAATAATGACCAGGAAACTGACTTCGACACTGCCCAGAAACTGTGCAGCACATTATTCCCAGGACTGTCTCCCCTTGTTGATCTGAGATCTGCTTATCCCTCACTTCTTCACCTAATGGGCTGGAGTTAAGTAAGCAAGTCTGATTGTTGGCTCAATCTGAACCGCAAGTTACACAAAAGCCACGTTCCGCACACCCACAGGACACATGCGTCTCGTCCAATTTGCGGTTTTTGTTTTTTAACCCGCTAACTCATCTCCTTTCCTTTCTCCTTTTTTCTTTCACAACTATAAGACCCACAATCCCTTCAGATCTCAAGAGGCTTAATCAGTGTCTGTGTCAGACTACTTCAGAGCAGCCTTTGGCCACAGCGGATATTATCCATCTTTTCCTTCGAACAAATCTGTCAATCCACTCAACGGGAAATGAAACTTCTCCCTTTTTTCAGAGAAAGAGGAACAACATGAATTCAGCATTAAATACACAACGTGTTAAGTTGAAAGTGGCTCAGACTCTGTGGAAAAGAATATCAGGAACAAAATATTGGTTTCAAATCCACAGTGTACGCAAAGGGGTAACCAACCAGGGGAAAGCTCGCTTTGATTTGACTGTATTTGCATAAACCCTCCCAACTATGCTTTTAATAAGTGATCTTCACCCAGGGAGTTGCCGGTGCATTGCAGATTAGCATATTCCAGACAACATAACCACCGGTTGGTTCAAAATATATATATAAATAAATAAATAAATAAATAAATAAATAAATAAATAAATAAAAGAAAGGAGAAAAAGAAGAAAGGAAAGTGGGAGGAAAGTGGTGTAGGGGCATACTGGCAAAGTAGCAGGGGAGAGTGAGGGGGAAGTGTAGCAAACAGACATGTTGGTTTTAGAATTCATTTTCAGCAACACAGCATAGAGCAGATATTGCTGGAGAAATACCACCCCTTAGGACTCCCCACCCCACACCGCCACCCATCCTAATTTACTAATGACTGGGTTGTTTCATAGTGCCCCCTAGTGGTTCATAAAAACCTGTGGTACTGGAGAAAGTGGAGGAGCAGAAAAACAAAACTTGTTTAGTAAAACCAGTAAATACTTTCTAAAAGCAGAAGTCAGCTGGAAAACGAGGGACACAGGAGGATGTGCTGACAAGACACGTCCACATCAAAAAGAGGTGTTTAATTAATTTTAAATTTTTTCATACATGCCTTGAATGCTGTAATGTTTCAATATTTCACTAAAAAGAAAAACTGTGTTGCATGTTTAATGGTTTGACGCTGGAGTTCCCTACGTGATCATCCCTTTACACACTAGAGGGGGCTAGATCATTGGGAGGAATTTACTTTCCAAATGATGGCAGGGAGTGTTCTGCTGGTGCTTTTTTATACCCATTTCCACATTTGCAGCAAAACGCTGAAGAGCTTACACACCGCAGATAAAAATCTACATCAGTGTCGGCCTAATCGGATATAATAAGTTGGGTCAGGTTAATTCCCCCCATCGTAATACTCTGGAGAATGAGCTGACATAGTCTGCAAGCTGAAATAATGACTAAATAAAAGATACAGTTAAGTGGGTTCACACTTCAGTGCCCAGGATAAGCTGCAAAGCCAGTTAATTTTGCTGTAACTTTAATTTGCATGTCTTTGAAAAGACAGAGACTAATTGGTATTTGATAGTTCAGTGTTGATAGAGGAGAACTGACAGTAATATTGGCAGGAACGAAAGCAGAAGGACATTTTTTTTTAATTGCCTTCCACTGGGAGTAAATTTCTCTTTAATTGACAAAGGAAAATTTGAGCTAATTATAAATTTCCCTATAAAAATGTGCTCAACAATGTCTTTATTTTCAGATTTTGATCATACATTTTGCAGATTTTAACTACTTAAATAATAATTTTAAAAAAATGTTAATAGCAATAAAAAAATTATCTTTTTGGCTAGTCCTAATGCATAAACAACATCTACCAGAACACTAAAAATTACTTCCACCATGTTGAAATTTATTTCATCAATGTAAGCATTTTGCTCTTATATATAATTTCCCATTGGCAAAATTAGGTGAAAACTTAAAGAACCATCAGTATTTGAGAAAATAAAAATTCCAAGTAAAGAAGAAGCTAAAGTGTTCCTTCCTTAGGGTTTCCACGTGTATCTCTGTAATGGGCATTGGTTTACTTTCACCGGTTTCCATGACAACAGAGTGCAACATCTTATTCATTTGCTTGTTTGTGTCCTTGGTGATGACGCCAAAGCCTATTTAGATTTATTTATTTGTTAAGAAGGCTTAAATTTGGGTGAATTGCTCCCAGCCCAAAAGACTTAGACAATATGTTTACCTTTTTTTTTTCACTGACCTTTGCTTTTCCACATCCTGGATCCTATCAGTTGTTTTAAACAGATGCTTATTGTTGATTCAAACTTATTTAACCCTCCTCGCATCCTCATACTTTGGCGTCTGCAGGCTCCCAGCTGGAGCGGAGTGGGGATGTCAGTGGGGGTGGGATGATTCCTGCGGGTGATGTCAGCTTTACAGAGTGAGTAAAGACAGATGTGTTGAACACTGTGTCATAAACGCAGAAACTCAAAAGAGAAACACTGCTGTGCTCGACCAGAGACTGTACCACTCACTCACTCGGTGTAGACAGTTTCAGTCATGTCACATCACTAAATAGAAAAAGAAAAAGAATGTATATCGCTCGCACATTAAGAAAGTGAAGATAAATTACAGCTTTGGGCCATTTCCCAAGAAAGTTCAGACGGAAAACTTTTAATTAAAACACCTTCAAATAATAATTATAATAATAATTAAAAAACTGAATCTTGTGCTGTAACAAAGGTATTGTGTTTAGAAGAATGTTGGGATCCTAATAACCACTTAGAAGAAAATGTGTCAATTCACAAATATACACTAGATGTGTGACACTTGATGTAAATGTCTGCTTAGTTACGTAAATGCTAAAATAAGCTAATAGGTAAGTGAAAGATATTTTTTAACTCAGTAACAAAGCAGGGCACTGTTAAAGGGTTTTTTCCTGTAAGCAAAAACTTACATAATGTCACTCCGAAGCACTTAAGCTTTTTACATAAATCTGTTTTACAGACTGCTGAGCAGATGCACATAGTCCCCTTACCACCATGTAATAACAGTATAAAAATGATAAAAGTGTCAAATGATCTTTGGGGTTTTGCAACAATTAAGAATTACAATTCACTTAAACGGAGGGTCTAACTTTCTTTACGGAGCAGATGATTCTTTTCATGTTTGTGCAAGCAAACAGACACATGCACACACAGGCATGGCCAAAAGCATTATCTTCCACAGCATTATCTTGATGCAAAATTTTAATAAGTAACTGAACTTAGCTGAGTAGCATAAAAACAACCCAATGAGAGGAAATGTTGACAAATGTAGCAGAGAGCACAAGAGGTTTTATGAGCCTTATAGTTGATAGTGTTGCCATTTTTTCACAAAGACCAAATGTGAAAAACACACACACTCACAAGATAAATTTACCAAACAAAATACACCAAATTAAAAGCAGCATCAATATGTTCATAAGGAACTCACTGGCATATGTTTATGAGGACGACAGCAACACGTGTCGCAGACACCCATGAAAGCTTTCATGGTGAATGACAGCTTATCCACGGGGTGCCGTTGAATGGAGGCCATGAAGTGACAGTGTGTAACTCTTATTGCTCAGCCAAGTACAGAGAGATCTGATGGAGCATCTGTTTGGAGAGCACTGAAACAACAGGCGGAACAAGAGTGGAAATCTGGACAAGACAGCCTGTGGCATTGTCATGGGGCTTCAAATTATGACTAATAATAGGCACAACAGCGGAAAGTCACATTTACACAAACAGAAAATTTACAGGATCAAAATCTTCCTAATATGCTGTATATAGAGTGCCTATAAAATTATATAAAAAGTATGGATATTTTATGTTTTTGTAATGTTTCTTGATGTAAAATAAGTGACTGCATATTTACTCCCTTTACAGTGACTGTCCTAATTCAAATGAGAGAAAAGATTATTGTAAATAACAAGTCAAAGGATTTCCAAGGCCCTAAACATCCTCAGGAGTTCTGTTAAATCCATTATCAAGAAATGGAAGGAATATGGAACATGTGTGAATCTACCAAGGGCAGGCCGTCCTCTCAAACTGAGTCACCAGTGAGAGAGGCCACCAAGACACCGGTGAGCACTGTGAAGGAGTTAAAAGCTTCGACAGGTGAGATGTAAGAAGACTAAGCTCCAACAATTGTTTCCTGGGTTCTTTAGTCTGAGCTTTATGGGAGAAGGCCAAGAGAAAGCAACCGTAGAAGAAAACTCAGATTAAATCTGCATCAGAGTTTGTCTAGCCCTCCTGAAGCCCTCAAACGAGGGCTCTGCTTTGACCCACTTGACTTGAATGACTGAGTAATTAACAGGCTTCTGCAGAACTTGAAAACCTGCTGAAGAGCAGGGAAACATCTAAAACATGTAGGATAGAGGCCCTCCAGGACCAGGATTGTACACTATCGGTCTAGATTGTTTAGAGATTCTAGATGGGATTTATTGTGAGTTTTCTTCAATAGTGCTTTGCTTTTTGCTGCTTATTTTGAAAAGTACAAAAGTTACAAAAAACAAAAGTCATAGCACCAATTTCCTATATGAGGTGAACATCTTGATATTTAAATTGCTAAAATAACAAAGTATGCAAAAACTTAAAATAAAAATTGCGTGGATACATTTACACAGTTATTAACACTGCAATAATCAGCAATATCTGTTCCAGATGGGTAGCTCTGTAAATGAGTGTCTGTGTACTGAAAAGAAGGGAGAAGGAAGGTAAAGAAATGTGAAGTCATTTGTATCTAGAGATGCCAAACTGTCTCTCAGTTGTAAAATGGCCTTCACCTTCTTGTCAGCTTAATATGATTGTGAGTCAAAGCCAATGACAGAGCATCTGTTTGTGGCACAGAAGAATCAATACTCTGGAGTGAAGTGTCATCCATCTTATTTTGCACCAGCTTTGAAAATATAAGCACTGGTTTATGTCGAATGTGGGGTGAAAATTTAATCATATAAGCAAGCATGAATGATAACTTACTAAGAAACACATTGTTTCGTTTAGTAGCATGAATAGAAAATAATAGTTTAAATGTTAATAATGAGGAGTTTCCTTCCAAGCCTATTATAGTTCAAATTAAGAGTAAGAAAAAAGTATACACTGGCAAACACTTAATAAAATCAAGCAAATAGACAAAAACACAAACTAGTTATGAACACATTTTTTGACAAAATACACAATTGTGCATTGGAGCAAATAAAACAAATTAAATGTCTAGCATCTTTTGTAGGAATGCATATTGCCCGCCACTGTTTATGCCAGAGATTTAAACTAAAATCCCTTTATGATAGGAGAAGATGGAGAACACACACACACAGGCAAAAACATTATCGCTCTTTCGCCTTTGGCAGTAGGTGATAAGAGCAGATATTGCAAACAAACTAGAAGTTGTCTTTATTCTGCTAGAGATTTTTTTTAAACTGCAGACTAATAAAGACTGAGCCCTGCTTACCACTAAATATGTTTATGATACGTCCGAGAAGAAATAGCATTAAAAACTCATATTGAGTTAACTGAGCTAATTTGGATGCAAGTGGCTGAAATGAGCGTCCTCTGTAGGGCGGCCTCAGAGGTAAGGTGAGGAGCTTCGTCATCCGGGGGGAGCTCGGAGTAGAGCCGTTGCTCCTCCGCATCGAAAGGAGCCAGCTGAGGTGGTTCAGGCATCTGATTAGGACGCCTCCCTTTGGAGGTTTTTCAAACATGTCCCACTGGGAAGAGACCTCAGGGTAGACCCAGAACTCACTGGAGGGAATATCCTCTCTGGCATGGAAGACCAGAGAGGATCCCCCAGGAGAAGCTGGAGAGTGTCACTGGGGAAAGGGATGTCTAAATTTCCCTCCTGGACCTGTGTCTTCTGCGACTTGACTATAGATAAGCGGTAGAAGATGGATGGATGAGCTAATTTGAACATATATTAATATGCTATGTCATCAAATTCAGACATGTGTCAGCATTTCATCTGTAAGAGGAACAAATGTGATTGTTGAAATAAATCAACATTTATTTCACATACATCATTCAATATGATTTATCCAAAAGGTCCTTTTTAGTTGAAGATGTTAAAAACTTTGTAAAATAACATGAAAAAAAAATGGCATTATGCCAAAGGTATCTGTATTAGTTTTACTTTGAATATGAGGTTGTATATTGGTTCAATGACTTCAGTTTGATTTTAGAGCACATGACAGGATCATTACTGAAATAAAAGCAACCTTTGATTTTCTCATGACCTCGAACAACAGACTTGTCTCTAGACTTGCTGGATGAGTTCTCAGCAGCTCAATCAATACAGTCTAGCTCTACTTTCTGTTGTAGGGGTCAAAACATGTTTTTGTGATTAAAGGAAATGCACACGGCTGATTTAACACATTTATTTATTTCAGAGATTTCTATAAGTTCCTAAAAAGAATGGATCTTTCTCACACAGAAGAGTGAACCATGAGGTTCTGCAGGGTCCTGTGCTCTGACAAAAACATGAGACCAAGGCTATATGAGACAAAAAGGTTGTCTGTTTGGGGTTTCTTTGCACTATTACAGATCTTTGTGTGTCTTATCAGTCATTGACATTCATTTCTGTATGTTCGCTCACTCTTTGAATTTTATTTTGTGGTCTTTTCCCCCCAGTACCTAGATTCAGGCACACGGAAATACTTTTTTGGTGTGAGGTTTCAGTGCTAATCATCTCACCTCGGTGACCTATATACAGCAGGAGATGATAAACACTGAGTTCATTTTAGGTTTTGCTCTGGGAAAGAACATCCATCTGTGCAACGACATGCCTTCACCTGCAAGGCATGTCTCTTTAAAAGAAAACGCAAAAAAGACAAACACCTTTCGTTCCTAGGCAAGACTGAACAAGCCTTCTAAGTGCCACCTATATCCTTTTTTGGCCCTTTATACGACACAAGTCCCAACATTAGTTCATCTGGTTGGAGTTGTTTTCAGGCATGAAGAATCCGTCTTGATTGTGCAATTTTAGCAACTACAAAATGACAGTATGGGAGTCATATTGAGATTTCTTCTGGTAAATTATCTTTTCTTAAGTTTGTGACACAGAAATCTCACTGTATGCACAAAATATATTTCTTGGCCAAATATAGAAGCTAAATAATTTCTTTTCATAGATTAAAAAAAGCCCATTTTGCCCTGTGATATTCATTTTAGATTGAATGTTTATGTTTTGCACAGTACAAAAAGGAGGGCTTTTATGTGTTACTTTTACAACAGTTGTTACAGATTTGAATGGCATTTTCTGTTTTTGGCTTAAGGAAACAAAAAATTGATCCTGACAAGCATACACACCAGACATGAACAAACGTCAAGGAACAGGATTTATAAATTATCTGAATAGATAAATAACTACGGATCTATTTTTATTGATCTTATAGGAACTTAATGAAGTGCAAAAAGACTGCATTATACAGAGCATTTCTTTTATCTTATTGATCACTTAAAACACTACAAGTTAAATTGATTTATTTTTACACACCTGCCATTTTTCTTTTTAAATATATGCATGAAACACTTTTTCCGACACTCATTCCCTGTGAAATAATTGAATTAATGTCACATCATTGACTAAATGCTACATAATATAAAGGTGTTTACGTACTTAGGAGGTTAAAGCACTAAAATAAATTAGTATGAACAGAAATGTGTTCAAAAAAATGCAAGAAATCTGAGATCATATATTTGAAGGTTTATTAAATATAAAAAGAAATATCAAACACCAAACTAAACTGTGCCAAATTTGAAAGTGATACCTAACCAGGACCCCTGAAGCTCAATGTGTTATCTAGAAAAAACTTTGGAAACAAGCTAAAATCTTTAAAAAAAAATAGTTTTTTCTTGGACAATATTAAAATTACATAAAAGCAGGAAATGCAAAGCAAGCAACAGAGAAGAGGTTTGACATAGCAAGAGGACAAAAACATGTTAAAAATGGCTAACAGTAGAAATAATAAGAGAAACAACTGTTTAGTACCTGTCCTTAAAAAAGTTCAAAGTTCTTTATTTTCCAAATGAACAACCTTTGAACAAAAAAACGTTCAGGAAAATAGAATCAAACACAAATAAAACTGCACTGGTGGATCTGTCAAGGCTTTTATGTCTTGAAGAAAAAGAAGGCAAAGGAGCAAGCACATCCATTTTATCATTAATATTCCCATCTTCTGAGATTTTATTCTAAAACAGCAACACGAATGTGATGTTTGGAGGGACACGCTGACACGCCCAACTTTTCTTTTTCCCTTCTTTGTTTTCTTCAGATACTGCTGTGAGGTTGTGATATAGATGACCCAATGGCTCAAAACACAGAGAAAGTCTAAATAAAAAAAATAAAAAAAATTAATCAGGAAAAATGGCTGACAAGGCAGGACACACACAATGAAAACCAAGGAAGCACACAAGGAACAGAAGACAAAACTGGAACACAGGAGAACATCGTCGATTGGTGACGAACGGAATGACGAACTGGTAATTTTGTTATGATGAAGAACAGGTGTAAAGGGACCTGGGGCCAGGAAAACTGAGGAAGGCAAAGGGATCAAACCAAAACACACTGAACGGGAAAACAAGTCAAACAACAAGGAACAAACATGGCTGAACAACAGAATAACAAATATCAAGAAATAACTCGTAAAAACCTGGAGGTCGTGGCAGGTACGGTCCACACGTGTGAGAAACAGGCTCCATCTGAAAGCCTTACACATTTAGCTCTGCAACATAAACCGTTCTCCTAATTAAAGACGCTGTTATACCTGTTTGTCCATTTCAAGCACTCTTATCTAGTCACACCCTCATAGCACCTGTTGGCTTCTACTTCACAGCATGTCAGTCTTGGAGCCTTTTCCACATAACCTTTATGAGTGTCAATAACCTTCCACAAGAACCTTCCTGTCTGTATTTGAAATATTTCCTTCAGTCATCAGTAGGATTCCTGACAAATGAAGTCTTTTTGATTTGAGATCAATTTCTTTTGTCTTTAAGCTCAGATTTTAGCCGGCTTTCCTTCTTACTGTCTGGCCTGATATTGATAAAGTTCTTGCTTGTGTGCTCAGTCTGCTCAGCTTTAAAAATGTGCGCAGCTTTTGTCACTGAGGTTGATCCGATGTACTTGAAAAACATCTCACACCATAGCTCATCGTTTATTAAATGGGAAAAAGAAACGGCACGACACAATACACAATTAAAAGCACAGTCCACCTAGATTATTAGCAGCTCACAATTTGAGACAGAAGACTTGAGGGATAGCAGGACAATAACATAACGTGAAGAAAATGTCTTTCCCCAAGTCCAAAAACACACTTCTAAGCAAATGGAATGTAAGGAACTCATAAAAATGAAAAAGTGATTGAAATGTCATAATATGTGATGTGATTTCAACCCATTTTTGTAGTTACTACACACATATACACAGTGCTGTGTGACATTAATGTGAGTGTGCAGAGCCTAATCTCAGTTTTACTTTACGGCACTACTGAAATTCCCCTGTGAACTGCATCTGTAAGCTATCCAGTGCTCCGCATGCATGTTTTTATTTCACCAGAACCCCCGAGGAAGAGTATAAGATCAATATGTTCATGTCCAATGAGAGACAGACAATGAAATATGTCCTCTTTTTGTCATGAAATTATTTAATTATTTATGCACAAGACCAAACCTTAAGGATCAACCTTAAATTTTTTTATTGATCATAAATGTCATATTTTCTTTTAAACTTGCTTTATGCATTGTTGCTGTACTCTTTGTGTCTGTTAACATTCCAACGTTTGCAGTCACCCTGTGCTCCTGCAAAGCTTCACAGGCTTTATATTAGCAGAGCTTTAAACAGATTACAGCACAGCGCTAACAATCATGGAAAGATAGTTGCTTGCTGCCCCGCTTTACAAGACTTTCTTCAAACTCACAGGACCCACTTTCTCTGGGTTTCCGATGCCATTTATAAATTAAAGGCCCAGCATTCCTTAAAGGAAAGCATATCACCCATTGTCGCTGATGTCAGAGTTTTAAACTAAAATCACTTATAGCCGCTTAGGTCAAAGCTTATGACTCATGCAGTATCTTAAGGGCTCGCAAGATGTTTTAGGCACTCAAAGAATGTGTTGAGGATGACTCTCAGCTAGTCCCACACCAAATTTTAGCTCAATATCTGTAAAATTATCGTCATTTTTATGTTGTCTACGTTTGATCAACAATGGCAGCCAACTTGAACTGTGTTGACTTCAACTGTTAATAAATTTTAGATGCAACTCCAATGATTACTTTCTGAGCCTTTTACTAAAATCAGTCCAGTGGTTTATGGAATATTTTACTAACAGGCAGACAAACACACACGCACTGACATTGGCACAAACGCTGTCGCTCTTTCACCTTTAGCTGCAAGCAGGCTCGAATCTGTTTTTCTTTTTGACATTGGCTTTATGATTTTCAGTCAAATAATGTAACTAAACTGCCAAAAGGCACTACAAAGTGTTGTGAGACTTAACCTGGGTTAGTTGCCCCCTTTAAGGCTTTCTCACCTGAGTATCTGTTCATGTTGTTTGAAAAGAAAAACAAATTATCATCCAAACTCGTTCTGTTCGAGTTTGTTGTTGCATCAAAAAGTAGAAATTGAGCAGACGGGCATGGTGGACAGTGTTTGATTTTAGCAAAAATGAAGGACATCTCATAAAAGTATATGACTAATTAGTAAAAGCTTTGCTCCACTGAAGCCTCATCGAGATCTGTTGCTGCTACGTTTTATGATGCCGATTTTCTGGGTCAGCATTCCGCATTATGTTCAATGAGATCTTTTCTTCTCAGACTGTTATGACAAATTGTACTGAACTGCGCAGCTGAAACGTGATGAAAATCATGCTGGCCATAGTTTGAGCCGTACTTATCCAGTTTCTGTCATTATGTAGTCTTCCCCCCCCCCCCTTTTTTTTCTCCCCTGCAGCTTGGATTTTATCCCCTCTGGAGGAAGATCAATTGCAATCATCAGAACTCTCCACAGCAATAAAAGTCATAAAATAGCCTGATGCTACCTTCATCGCATCAAATAAAAGCTCCAAAATGATCATCCTTGGTTATTGATAATAACATTCACTTTTTCAAAAATGAAGAAAAGGGAAAAAAAACCCACTATATTTCTGCAGACTTTGTAGTGTTTGGGACGATGAGATCTCACTTTCTGCTTGATTAAATTTAGTTTGCTGTAATCTAGCTGATAATGTTAGCTTAAACTGAAAAGATTTCTGTGAATTTCAGGGAAACAAAAGACATTGTAGATTTTTTTTAACTGTTTGACAATATCAATATTGAAAATCACAGATTTTCACATTTATCAGACATTATTGATGGTATGTTGGTTAGTATTGGTGATGAACGTTGAGGTTTTAAAACCTGCAACTCCTCTTAGCCCTGCAGGGTTTCTTTCCCTTAGAACTTACAGTTAAACATGTGAGAAATGTGGCGCAATCGTCACATACTTTAACGTAGTTCATTGTCAAACTAGAAATACTTTGCCTTCTCGCTGCTCTCTTCTCAGTCTAGAATATCAAGCTTTGTCATTTTTGGATATAGTGTTTGCTCGCTCAAGAAAGCTCTCATTTATATCTTGGCTTGTTAGCTGTGGTGTTCTGGGAAATTCGCTTAAGACGTTGTGAAGCTAAGCTTCTGCAAACCTGTTCGTGACCAGGCACCATCTCCATTCTGGTAGCTGAAGAAACCAAATCTCTTTGACAAGCTAAACATGTGTTTCTGCTCACGTTTAATTGGGGGTATTGCAGCTACTCTTTGTGCTTAATAATAAACATTTAAGCACTTAGTATAGGGTCTGTATAGCCAACTGTAGGGCTTTCATTATCCTGTAATATTAAAAAATAATAATAATAATTCAAACCTGTTGTTTCCAGAAACCAACTCTGGGAACACTAATTGGAACAAAAACCTTAACCATTGATCATTCACATAAAAAGAACCATAGATATGTCACAGCAGTTCTCCTACAATGCATTCAAAATCAAATATACATAATATGATTCATCAGTCATTAATATTCTGTTTAGAAGAACCTTTTATTGCTCACTTCCAGAAGGCAAAAGTTGGGAAATCATGTTTTTGCCTGTGTCTGTGTTTGTGCATGTGCCCTCTGTCGACCTTTTAACAAAATATCTCTGAAACTACTGGGTGGATTTTTTGGTTATAACTCAGTTAATTTTACAGATACTGAGCTAAAATTTGATGTCGTTGTAGCTGAGTGTTAATCACAACACATACTTGCGTGACATTGCACATGACATTATTTTTGAGCTTTGACCAAAACGGCAATAACTGTCATCTCTCAACATAAGTGATCTTTGGAATGCCAGGCCTTTCATCTTTTTGTGCATTAACTAATGTTTATTTGCATGGCTACCTACATCTACTCTCAGTGACATAGAAAATATTTGTTCTGACTGGAGAGCTTGAGTAAAAATGTGCTGTTGGGCTTTTATTATATTACACTTTGATCACATGTCGACACTGAAAACCCCTTCAGGACATCCTGCCTCCAGAGCTGTAAACCACACGCTATAGAAAAAAGGAGAGCCTGTAAAGTCTTCCGAGTGGTTTTTAAACCACAGGTTAAGCTCATCACTGGGATAATTAAAGAGCTTAATTAATATTTTATAGTGTAGGATCCACTGAGATGATTGCTTTGTTGTGATAGCATTTTTAGTCTCGGAGGTCTTTAATGCACGTTATGATCCTTGTGAGGATCCTTGAGTTCTAAAGTGTCTGGATGACTGCGCAGTCACGAACGCCAGGCAAAATAAAACTTGAGTCAAGCTCATAATAATGTTCTTCTATAATTCACTTGTCAAAAGCAGCTAATACCTTTGAACAACAGTGTGAGGAGGGTATAAAGGGTCAGTATGATATGATAAACTTTCCAGAAGCCCATTTGTGGAATGTAATTGTACGAAACAACAAAACTACAAGGGAAGAACTTTCTGTACCTTTTTGCTTTGCTAAATATCTGTTTGTTTGTCTGTCTGCACATTTTGGCACCGCATGTAGTTTCGGCGACAGTTCCAACAATCGTGGTTGTAATCATAATAAATTTCTCTCTAAACATACTTTGCCAGAAAATAAACTGAACTCGGTTCCTGTTAGACCAGTGCTGAAAGTCCCTCAGAGGTCCCATTTCAGGACTTTCCTGCCCTCAGTGTATGTTTTGCGTTTTTTATACATCGGTGTCACACGGCAATATGTAACAAATTCATTTCACCTCAGTTGCATGCCCACTGGGTGGGGTTCTTTTTTTTTTTTTTTACTGACATTCCCCAGTCGCGGATCATATGATGCTCTTGTGTTGCTTCGTAATGTTTTACACATGGCTGCTGGGCGAGGATCCAAACTGGGAGTAGAATGGTGTTTTTGTTCAATATGGATCATCCCAGAAGAGAGCAAAAGAGTGCAAATGGGTGTCTGCAACAGGGCTGTCGAGATGCCCATGAAGGCCCCACGCTAGTACAACCCAACCAGGCAGCCGCTGCCTGCCAGGTGCCCATCCACAAATAATCTGCTGTGGGAGGAGGTGTCAGTTCTTTCTCTCAGGGTTTACTTTCTACTAATAATCTTGACTGCAATGCTGAAAGATATGAAAAAAACAACAGGGAAAAAAAAGAGGAATTTGAATAGGACTAAGTGGGAGGTGTTAAATTTAATTATTTGAGACAATTTTGTAACTGAAGACTTTTGTTGCGGATTAAAATGGGTTCCAAAATCTTTATTATTTTTTTTTACAAGACTATGTAAAAAGACAACACATTTACAATATGTAAAAAAATAAGGTAGAATAAGTGGTCTCAAGCTATTACATTGTGGTTCCTATTGACCCCCAAAATAATCAAGCATCAGTGAAAAAGGGCAAATAAATTTTAAAAACTGTCTCAGAACTGACAATAAACTTCATCAAAACAACTAGACAAAAACACAAAATGAATACAAAGTGAAGAATGAGCTTAAAAAGTGTTAAAATGCCTTTCAAAATCTGCTAAAAATGGAAAAACAACTTTAAAGACAAAAACAGCTGCAAGAAATGCAAATTCCAAAAATATATATATATTGTATTATGTAAATGACCAGTCAGCAATACTATTTACCAAAATACAAGACTGATCTGAGGTTAAACTAACTGCAAATAGTTTTCCTTAAAGCAAAGAATAAATGTGAAATATATGCAGTGGGGCAAAGCAGAAATGTCAATAGCAAAAAGATGTAAGACAGAGTAAAAAGAAAAAAAGAAGTCAGTTTGACAAAACAAATTGGATGGATGGATGGATGGATGGATGGATGGATGGATGGATGGATGGATGGATGGATGGATGGATGGATGGATGGATGGATGGATGGATGGATGGATGGATGGATGGATGGATGGATGGATGGATGGATGGATGGATATGTTAAATATAAAAACAACCTACTAAAACATAAACTTTCTGAAGGAGATGTAAATTTCTCAACTCAGCTGCAAGAGGTGCAAACAACAAGCCAATGAAAACATAAAACCTTGAAACTCAGAACTTCCCCTACGAAGCAACAGCATTAAGAAGGAAAATAACTGCAAAAAAGTGTGATTTTACATTAATGTGTGAATATTTGCATCTGCCACTGAAGCAATTTGAAAATACTTTCTTCAGATGTGTGCAGAGACCTTGCTTTTTGTGTCTCAATAATGTGTTCATCTTCACACAAGATGTAAAAATAATAACCATTTGCTACCTATATATACCCTGCATGACATAAGGATTTGTTATGACTGTAAGACATAAGACATCAAAAGTTATCAGTTCACAGAGAACTACATCTCTTCTTGTATTACTGAAGAACCAATCATGTTTTGACAAGCAAGTGGTCAGGTGGCATGTCATGATCCATGAGGCATAACTGTGATGGCTACAGACTCCAAGCTATGAATTCTTTATTCATGTTCACACTTCTTTTGCTTTAATTTAACTCAGTGTTCTTGGTCAAACCGCTTTTTCATAGAACATCTCTTTGCAAAACGCTGCACGAAAACCTTCAGTCATATGGCTCGACGCTATTTGAAAATTGCTTACAGGCAGTGGAGTTAACCGCAATCAGATTGTGTAAACATCACAAGAGTGAGTATGGCCCACGCTACCAAGCCAATGCAGTGTCTCACAGGCCTGGCTGCCGATCCAAGTTATGTAAAAATGCTAAAGCGACAAGGCAGATTGTGAGAGGTGCCTACTGGGGGAGGACGACCATCATGCCAAGATGTAATCAGTGAAGCCAGACACTTCAGAGACAAGTGTGCAACAAGTTGTTCCTTTGATTTAAAGAATATGGAAGTTACTGTCTTTGAGGTGAAAAATACAAACACTCCTCATACAAGATTGCAGGTTGCATTCTGTAAACACACTCTGAGAGGGTTTTTTTTGTATAAAATGTTAGGCTTTTTTTGTTTCATACTACTGTTACAGATGAAAAATGTGCTGCAAACCCCAGCTACTAATAATCAGTCTTTAATTGATGAAAGTTATTTATTTATTGTTTATTCTCAGTAAGTAAGACAAGTGGTGACTGTCTGATCATTGTAAAAGCTGCGTTTACAAGGAATATAATAAATGTGTTCACCTTCACACAAGTTGTCATAAAAAATAAAAATTAAAACTCTTTGGGATATTTATCTCCTGCCACCAAAAGGCCAAAGTGGAGACTAATGTTTTTGCTAGTGTGTATGTGTGTGTGAGTGTTCATGTGTCTGCCTGTTACCAAAATATCTCACCAACCACGGGATGAATTTTAATAAGGCTTGCAGAAATTAATCATTAGATGTACGTCTGCAACTGATTACCTTTTGGAGTCAGCCCAATTCAAGGCCTTACAAAATCCAAAATGGCTACAACTCAGTCAGTCTTTCAGATATTGAGCAGAATATTGGTGTGGTCATAGCTGAGACTGATCTATATCACATATTCTGAGTGCTACCACGTTGCACAAGATTGTTGTCTAAAATTTTGCCAATCAATATTTGGAGTCTATGTCTGCCTGTTAGCAAAATATATCATGAGCTACAGTATGGGTTTTAATGAAACTTTCAGGAAATAATAATTGGATGTATCTCTACAACTGATTAACATTTGGAGGCAACCCACTTCACGATGTCTCATAAGCCTCGGCCAGTTTAACTTTGAAAACAGAAAAATGGCTATAATTTGGTCAATCTTGCGCATATTGAACTAAAATTTGGTGTAGTTGTAGCTGAGAGTCATTCACTACGTATACTCTGAGGGTTACTCTCTGCACAAGATCTTTGCAGTTAACCCTGTTTGTCTGTCAGGAAATACCTCATGAATGACTGGACTGATTTAGATGAAACTATTGGAAAGTTATCACTGAATGTACATATACAGCTGATTAACTTTTGACTGGTATTCACCAACAAAAAATGGCTATAACTTTAACTCTCTCTCTCTCTTTATATATATATATATATATATATAGATATAGATAGATAGATAGATAGATAGATAGATAGATAGATAGATAGATAGATAGATAGATAGATAGATAGATAGATAGATAGATAGATAGATATGTCATATTATATTATATACATTGAGTGTGACATCTGCAATATTGCATTATTTTCCAGGTTTGACTGAAATGGCTACAAATAAAATGCAATATGCATATGCCTTCTTCTAATTTCTATATTGTGAAAAAGAGTTTGTGCTATTTAAATATGAATGTTCTGTGACAATAAGGAGTATTAGGAGTAGAGACAGTGGACATGTGATCCAACAGGTGGAACAGTGAGCAACACGAAGCCTGATGGAAACATACTAAACGCGCACAGTTAAATGTAGGATTTGGGGCAGGGGTAGGACTTTCCATGCGTGCCCAAGGAGGTGTTTAATGTTCCTACAGTAACCACTCTGCCTCAGTCCCGTCTTTAGTGTCCACAGCGTCAATAATCCCGCGAAGCTCCACCTCCTCCACCACGTTCTCTGTTAATTTCAGCCTGATCTGTTCCCACAGAGTGAGACGCAGCGCTGTGGATCCGAGGGCTGCTTTGCCTGCCACTTTATGTCGACGAGGTTCTGGACAGACACAGCCCGACGCTGACTCTCTTTCTGGGGGGCTTTTAAAATATATCTCTATAAATATTGTTATTATTGTTTGTGCACGCGGCCTGGTCCGTATAATGACGCGGAGGAGGGCGCGCAGCTGAACGCGTGGATCCAGCGCGCAGTTCCAGAGGAGGTGAAAGCACCTTGCATCCAGCCATGGGGGGTCAGATCACCAGGAATACCTTCTACGGTAAGAACATCTGACATCACGACTCACGGACGCTGAGAGGACTCAGCAGAAGGTCGGATAATTGAGTTTGAAGCGTTTTTTTTGTTCAATCTCAGCCTCAGTGTGCATGGAAACTGTAGGCGTTCACTCAGCCTAAAAATAAATTAAAGAAGATGAGCGCAAGTTAAAGCTCAATTTGTAAGCTGATTTAAAAGGAAAAATAAATGTTTTATTTTGCCCCAAATATGATAAATTTCCCCTGCATTTGTGTTTGGTGTCTGAGGAACAGTTATAATGAAACTAAATGAGTCAAGTTGCAGAACTACTTTCAGTCTTTTAAGTGAAAGCAAACCACCTGCAGATTTACTCAAAACAGAACAAAAAACAGCTGAACACTCACTTTTTGTATATCTTTGAAACGTGAAGCTAGGAGATGCTTTATCGTGTTTTTTAATGAAGTTTGCATATTAACTGTGGCCAAAAAGACATAAACTGATGATTAATTCAAACAGTTATGATCTACACAGTCCTTTGGTAGGAAAGGTGAAGGGAAAAAAGTTTGTTTTTTCTGACCAATTTATGTTTATGTTCAGTTAGTTGATTAATTGTTGATTCAGTTCCAATTATCTGAATAATATTGAAATATTTACCACTTTGCTGTTGTTTATACTGTTTAAATGTACTTTCCATTAGCTGGTGGGAATGTAGAGTAATGTTAAGTTTGCACCTTTTGTGATCCATTGAAAGATATAATGTTTCATGTGAGTTATTTTACTTTAACAAGAAATACTGTATATATGATTGATGACTTGGTGTTACCCGATATAATGCACACTAGCAGGTGACAAGAAAAGGTAATTTCCTAGATGGGCATATGGACAAGAGCCAACTTATTCAGTTCCTTTTCCAATTTAACTGATAGGGGCCGCTGGTGTGAAATAACAATACAGGTGCAGACAAGGAGGCTGTTAAAAAAAAAATGTCTGGCCCTGTGACAAGAGTGCAGTCCAGGCCCTGAAAATGTAAACATCTATAATCCCTGTCATGCTGCAGGGCCCTCTTTCAATTCAAGGACACTTGGATTTATTTTTTCCCCAATTGGTAAATCTTTGTGGTTGTGCTGTAGGTGTTTAGGCATACTGTTGTTCATCAACAAAGAATAATAAAGTAAAAAATAAAAAATCTCAACATAATTAGTTTAAAACTAAGTATACAGCAGTGTACAGGTAGGGTAACAGTGTATCTTAAAACTTGGAGCATTTTTGCACAGTTGATGGGGAAAAAAATACACTTGTGTGTCACTCCAGTGACACATAACTGCAGTTCCTGTGTTTTGGTACAAAAATAGATATAATGGGCTGGAAAGAAATCATTTTAACACATACACTCAGTTTAGAATCACAGATTCACCTACAGCACAAGTTTTTGGACTGATAAAGAAAGCCCACAGGAGCACAGGCAAAACATGCAAACTCCACTCTGGAAGAACCCATCTGAGATTTGAAACAAGACCTTTCTTGGTGTGAGAAGATGCAAGCTGTTGTTCACACCATACAGCGATCAGAGTTCAGTTCATCAGTCTTCTTACACCTTAAATTATATTAACAAGACCCTTAGTTTTCAGAGATTGGTTCTTACCTTTTAAAATTAACAAGAATAAATTTCTCTAACTAGATTCTTTTTTTTTAGAAACATACCTTTGGTAGACTGGTAGACTATGATAAAACTTATTTGCCTCCATGTGTGTAAAGGATAAAGGATAACAAGTAACTTGAGACTTTTTTTTTGCACACAGTTCCTACTTGGGAGCAGATGTCTCAAATGTCTTGGAGAATGGTTATCTCACAAGCTGTGACATATTTTGCAAAAGCTAAAGGATAAACATCCCTTCTGGCTTTTTTTTTTTTTTTTTTTTTTTTTGCATATCCTGTGAGCATTGATACTAACGTCACACTAAGCTTTGGCCTCTGTTGAGGCATCTTGAAAGAGCCCATGCCTTGAAATAAAATGTGTAGAGGGTAGGAGGCTAGGTGACACAAAGCAGTGCTGCTCACCGTCTCTGTACTGTCCTCTCCAAACAATGACAGCAAAGTCAGCGAGGTTGGTGGAGCTGTAACCAACATTGTCCTTTTTCAAGTGGCTCGTCTGACCTCTTTTTATCCTGCCAAGGCTTTTTATCACTAGTTACCCTGATGTTTCTGTCAGGTTGCATGATTTTTAAACACACAAGAGCCACTTTATCATCAACAGCTTCGGACCTAACCTGCTGTCATTTAAAGTAAATGAAATGTGTAATTTTAAGACAAGGATTTCCCTGAATAAAATATTGAACAAATTCAAATTCACAGTAGCAGAAACCAAAATAATATGTTTATAAAAGGAGTAAAGATTTCTCTGGCAAAGCATGAGACTGTCAACGCTGCCTTCAGGGGACTGTGAGGGCTTGTTTCTGTCTTCAGCTCCCATAGGAAATGCTCTTTTCTGTCTCAGGCTTTGTTATTGAAGGAGTACACTGTGCGTCTATTGTGTTTTTCCTAAAAACATCATGTCTGAAATGACATCATGGACACAATATAGCTCGGGATTTGTTATGACTTCATTTAAGACCACTGTTGTGCACAGAACATAAGTCAGCATTGTTCTGCAATGACATGAGCATGCAAGGAGCTTAACAAATAGACTGTTTGGCAGAGCTCCTCTCATTGGGATTCGAACGGAAAGAGGTTGCAAAAAATATGCGGCAAAGATTCTCAGCTTAGGGCCTTCCTAGATTACTCTCAAGTTTTTATGTCTGTCTTGTTTTGACGTGCCATCAAATTTTGTCTCTGTACAGCAGTGCCTTAACAAACTTTGCCCCAGACATCAAATTCTGACATTCCTAATTAATTTACTTCTTGTCTTGACTCTTCACAGCCCACCATGGGAAAGTAAGAATAGCTGCAGCTGATAATATTTCTCTGACAAACACAAGCAGCTCCTACACAGCCTCTCGAGTTTAGGTGCGAAAATACAATCTGTTCCCGAGGATTGGAGAAGTGTTAATTAGGCCGAAATTACTCATTTCCAAACCTGGCAGATTGATTTCAGATTTCAGTCGACTTTAAATGTAACGGAGGAAACATCTACTTGATGTTAGCCTCAAAACAGTATCAAAGTATCATTTTTGTCGGTCTAATTGTAAATATGACTGTTTTACATTTAATGAGAGCCCAAAGTCTGTGAGAAAACGCCTCCTCCACTAGACCATCGTGACCTTGGTGTTGCGATTTTTTAGAGGGGTGTGGAAATAAGAATGCAGACTTGATCCAAATAAAAGGCAGTCTGTGTGAAATCAGCCCTGTGATGCCTTTGAACAAATCCCTTATCTCTGTGATCCCTGTAAAATATGGATGTTTGGTTCTGTTATGAGATGACGTGAGCTGAAACATTCATTCACATTTTCTCAAGGGAAAAAATCTGAAAACTGTGGAACACAGTGACTCACTGTGTACCTGTTTATCTCACTCGGCCACTTCCTCTGACCAACAAACCACAGCGAACGCCGCAGCAGTGATTTATTTTATTTTCTTTATCATTCTTATTAGGCAGGTAGTTTCTGTCCTATTTGTGACTAAAATGCATTCAACGAAACATGGAAATAAAAAAAAACACGTTAACACCCATACTTCTCTGTTCTAAAATGCAAAGGTGGATGATAATGTGTGTGGGTGTGTGTTTGTGTGCTATCTTTCACCAATATATCAAATGAACCACTGTGCAAGTTTTGTTGAAACTTGCAGATGCAATTATTGGATGTACATCTACAACTGATTAACTTTTGGAGTCAGCCCAATTCAAGACGGCTGCCACAGTCAGCTGATCTTAAAACACACAAAAGTGGCTATAACTCAGCTGGTTTTACAGATATTGACCTCAAAGCTGAGTTTGGTAGTAGCTGAGAGCCGTTCACAACACATACTCTGAGTGTGACATCTCCCAGTATTGCACATAACATAAAGATTTGACCAAAACAGCTTCAACTCCACCCTTTCTTAATATAAGATCATGTTAGTTAGGCAGGTCATATGCATTCCTTCAAAGAATGTTTGGCCTTTTAATCAGAGTAGATTTGGACATATTGTATCAGTCAGCTGATAATTCCGCACGATAAATTCATTTCCTACTAGATAAGCTGTGAAGCTGATAATGTTTGTTTTTATTCTTTGTCCTCCTGTTTGCTTCCATTGATGCATGTTACTTTCTATTGTGAACCATTGTTATGTGCAAAGCACAAAATAAAACCAAACAAACAACAACAACAAGAAACACATAGAAAGAAATCAGTTTAGGAAAAAAGTTACTGAAATGTGACCGTATAAACGTCTCACAGCTGCGTTGTTCCCTTAATTCTGTAATTAGGGGAGCAATTTAATTTGAGTGTTTTTCCATCCCAGAGTATTTAGCATCTAAGTCACCTTGTATGTTGTTCGTATACAAGTGCTTTGACCTGCTTTCTTAATGAACTACAAACAAAACGTAATAAATGATTTTAATGTCTGTTTTTTTATCTAATCGGACGTTTCAGGAAAGACATGTAGGTCACAAGCTCAAGCTGTCAGTTTTTATTAAAGGGAAGCCCTCTGCAGTCTGGACCATCTAATCCAACCGTCCAAACCAAATGTAGTTATTTTGCTGTAAATTATGTCTAAAGACAAATACACCACACCAGTTAATCAAGGTTTTGCAATTTTTTTATTTTTTTATATTTTTAACTTAGATTCTCTGAACGGTCCGTTTCCTTCCACATCCCATCGATGCCACCACAAGTCCAAGCGCTGCCTTCCCATCCAGCCGTGTGGGAACTTGTCCTCCTTCCCTCTGCTCTTCCACCCCAGCACCAAGGGTTCGCAGATCATCATGGACCTGGCTCAGAGAACCGTCAAGAGACAGGCCAGCTTCTGCAATGCCATCACCTTCAGCAACAGACCGATTGCTGTTTACGAGCAAGTTCGGCTAAAGGTAAACAGAATTTATTCTCTTGAGAATCTATTTTGCCTCAGATATACACTTTTTCATCTAAACTAAGAATAAAAAAACTCAAGTTTATTGCCAAATGTACTTTGTAAATTACTTTATACAGTCAAGAAATAGGAAGACACTAACTTTTGAGTGCAATAAATATATTCTTTTTACATCTCCCACTCATTCTGTTAGTATGTTTATATTTTACTTCTTTCAGATTCCTTTTCTTCTCCTCCGGTCTTTGCCCTCATCCTTTGATTTTCTTTCTTTGCTCTCTCCCTGCTTGTGTGTGAGCCGAGGCAACGGCAGCTTAGAACAAGTTTCCACTTCACCTATCAGACCATCTATGTCTCAAAAGTGAGAGAGCAGAGCAAACACTGCCATATGAGGAGTACCTTATCTCGCACAGTAAATACAAAATAAATAGAGGATCAAAATAAGACAAAAATTGTTTGCAGGAGATAAACATACCAGGGTAACTGGATTTAGTGAGTCTGAAACTGATATGTTGTTTTTAGTCCGGCTTGTGGCTTGGCACTCAGGATGGGAGTATTAGTCTTTCTGTTGGTCCAAATATCTTAGAAACTTTGTTGACACTGGCATTAGGGAGACCTTACATCCCACTTGGCTACGTTTAATGTTATAAATTAATAATATTTGCAATACTCTTCTAGTTTAACTCATACCTCTTGACCCAGTTTTTTACTAAAACCTGATTTGGATTTTGTGTTACGGCTGTAAACAGGTTACACATTAACACATTTTGGCTAAGGGAAATTATAATATCAATATTTCTGTGGCAAAGTAAAAAAAAAATTGGATTATGTGGTCTATTATACCAAGTCCTTTTAATTTCCAGAATGATAAATACTCCTGTCAAAGCCACTAATGACTACAAGATGTGCACACAAAGTGTCCTTTGCCATCAGTGCACTGCTGCAGAAGTCACTATTATACACTGTTAGTCACAAAGTACAAACTCCTTTAAGTGTGGCTGAAGAGCTGTGCAGAGTTGTTGCATAATTTAAACACATCAGATCATCTCAAGGCATTTTTTTTTACATCACAGTACATGTATTTGCTCACTACTAGGTTTGGTTTAGGTGGTGAAATCATTGTGGTTTGGTTTAGAAAATTTCAGCTTGTTGTTTAACAATGTGGAAAAAATTATCACTATATTTATTATATTTATTGAGAAGTTATATTTCAAATATCTGTGTTCATGATGAATGCCAATAATCTTCACAAAACCCCAAAACATGACTTCATCAGAGTTAGAACTGATTACCAGTGCAAATACCTGCTCTAGGGATTTGTTTTTGTTTACTTGTTGTAATATTGTCTTACAAATTATTTTTTTAGTACTGTTTTAAAATGTATCCATCTATCAAGTAAGGACAAATGTTTTGTATTTACTTTGTGTTCACACAAAGGTCTGATTGATATAAGAAGTAGGTCATAAAGCTTTTCCCACAGATAATAAATATGCACTCAACAGGCTCAAATAATTGTGCACACTATGAATATTAATATAGGAAGAACGAAGATTAGATTACCTTGCGATTGTGGCTGTAATTATAACTGTAAAGAAAATTAATCTCTGAGCAGGACAAGTGAAAGTGACATTATTGCCTTCACACAGATAAATCCTGTCCTAACTGCTCATTATAATGACTACTGTCATGAAAGGCAGGTGATTAGGTAATTACCAGTGTGTGTGTGTGTGTGTTAGCAAAATATTTTATGACCCACCGGATAGGTTTTAATGAAACTCTGAGTAAGTATTCATTGGATGGACATCTACAACTAATTAACCTTTGCAGTCAACCAAATTCAAGATGACAAAAAACCTGTTATATCTCTGTAAAGTTAACAGATATTGAATTAAAATGTGGTGTGGTAGTAGCTGAGTTTCATCCCTAACACATACAGTATGCCCTAGCACATCATATGAGTTTTTTGTTTTTTTTTAAACTTTTACAAACCAGGCATGATTAAAGTGAAGTTTCATTCTAAACTGAGTTTATTTAATAATTTCAAATATGCACTCTTCAGATAACTAAGAAGCAATGCTGCTGGAGCGGGGCACTACGTCTCGGCTTCACAATTAAAGACCCATCGAGGATCAATCCAGACACGTTGCCCAAGTATGCCTGCCCCGACCTGGTCTGCCAAAGTGGCTACTGGGCCAAAGCCCTGCCAGAGGAACTCTCCAATGAGGGCAACATCATCTCTTTTTGGGTGGATAAGAAGGGTCGAGCTTTTTACCGAATCAACAACTCCAGCCCCATGCTGTTCTTCAGCGGCGTACATGTTGCAGAACCTCTGTGGGCTCTTATAGACGTCTACGGCCTTACCAGAGGGGTCCAGCTGCTAGGTGAGTCACATATTCAAGTTCTTTCAAGGAAATGCTGACTATTAATTGTGTTTCAGTATTGTGTTTTGTTTGTTTGCTTGTTCTTTTTTCAAAGCAGTCTTCTTTTATTTTTGTATAACATCTACAATCAAGTAAAAAGTTTAAATTGGAAAAACGGCTTACTATAACCCCAATACGTTATTTTGACAACCATGATACTCCTAAACATCTGTGGGACTTTCGCTCACAGCAACTCTGCATCTGAGTATAACCTCACAATAGCTGTGAACCCGCTTTACCTTTGGAAACCGTTCAACATCTGATGTGTTTTCTTTAAGTGTGAGTGGTTAAAAGGTGATGTTACATTGAATTACACAGGTTTTTCCACACCAGCAAAATTGCTTAGTGGAAAAAGATGGTGGGAGATAAGGTAGACTGTTTGGTCACCACGGCTGTTGGTATCAAAGAAATATCCCTGAGGGAGGTATTTGTGAATGTTTAAAATCTATTCTAACAAGTGCTGTTTAATGGGTCATTACATCAAAGAAATTAAAGGCAAACAGGTCCGTCTCAATTATTAACAGCAGCTTTCAGTTTTTCACCAAACATCTGAAGTATGCCTTAGAATTTAGATTGAGATAAATTCGTAAAATACATCATCACGCCTTGTGAACTTTTTTTTTTTCCAAAATAGCATAAAACTATGTTTAAAAACAAAAAAAAAAACAAAGATGAAAAGAAATTCTCACCGTTGCCTCAGCACTCATTTATAATTCTTTCCAAGAATGGCACTGCCTCGCTCGCTACAGAATAGAATCTGTCAGCACGTTTAATAAAAATAGAAGAGACTCCCATTTTGTGTGATAGTGCCATTTAACCTCATTTCTTGAAGTGTGGTTGACAGTGAGAAGCGTGCTATCTCATGATGGGCTGTTTGGTATCCAATGCTAAAGTGCGACTATCTGGAGTTCACTGGCCTCGTGGTGCTGCCCGGCACATTGTTCTTGTCGAAGAACAAGAGTGGTGTGTTGGTCCTTCCAAGAGGACAGACAAGAACAGGGATGATGTCAGCTAAAGACATGTCTGCCATACTCCTCCAAGACAATCAGGCCTTTGGAATGTCTCACTTCTTGGATCCAACTTTTGAAACAGCTTCATGTGACATGCAATTATTTCTAATTCACATTTGTGTGTTTGAAACCGATTCATGATTAGATTTTTGGAACTTTACGCTAATTGGCCAGCGAATGAGTCTAGCAGCCTCGAGCTTGTTGTTTCAACACTGGTTTTCCTACCATTTATCACCACATTAATGGCTGAGACTGAAAAGCCTTGGTCCTCAGTTAGCCAAAGGATCACTTGGCTATCATCTTTCCCCTATAGCCCGAGGCCTTCACTACTCGTCACTTGTATATCTCAAAAGGCTGGTACTGTCTCAGAAGTTGGCTGCCATTCAGCGAACACTTATCCTCGGAAATATGGGCGGACACTTCAAAGTCTGGTGTTGCAACCTGGTATTTTCTTTTAACAGAAGATTGCTTTATGATTTTTAATGATGCCTGCAGTAGAGTCTGAAATGAAGCTGATAGGCTGAGCCACATTTCACCTGTTGTTGGCTTTTATCAAACAAGCCATCCAGGTGGAATTGTAGATTTCTTCAGGTATATTTTTTCCTTTTCTTTTTCTTTTTTTTTTTAGTTTTTGTTTTTCTCTACTTAAAGGCAAATGGAGTGTGGAGCTGCAAATAGTCTCTGTGCAGAACGGTTCAGTTGGTAACCTTGATTTGGCTTTTAAGATAAATGTGCAGGACAATAAAAATAGGATGAAATAAGCTCTTGACTTTGGCTATATGTGTTGCTGAGTAAGTGAGCAAATATGTTTTAAGAGCTTCAGATTAAAAATGTACTCAACAAATTTTGCTCAGGCAGGGCAGGTCAATGTGTTTTTCAGTTTTTGGCACCAAATGGAGTTTTTTATGAGAGTACCACACCAGATTAGAGCTCCAGGGATTTTTCTTTTCCTTTTCTTTTTCCTTTTTTAAACTTTAGAGAGTGTTTAGACCCAATATCAACAATTTCAGTTACAATGCTGGAGGGGATAAATCAGGTTAATCCTTTCTTTAGTACTCCACGTGAGATGTAAACACACCTTTACCTGGAAACAGGTTAGGTTTCTCTTGTAAAAATGCCGACTACAGATGTTTGATTTAATAACAAAACGATGTGGGTCTTTATCAGGGAATACTGAAAGGAAGATAAGGCTTTTCTGAATCATGGGAATTTAAGTTTCATTATTGCTGAGACCTAACTCATCCTAGCAACAAAAGGAAAAAATGTGTTTTCCTTTTTGTTTTGTTCTGTTGATCCCTAAACTTCTGTGTCTCGTGACCCCAATCCTAAACTGAAATAGTTTGTTCAAACTACCTTTGACATTCGAGCGCGACTGTAAACCATCTAGGGTTGAGGATTATAACCTATGTTTGGTTCATTGCAATGTAGACTTGAGCAATTCTTTATCAATTTATAACAAACAAAACTTGAATAATAATATTTTTATAAAGTGAAGGGGGAAAATTATATTTTTAAGATCCACACTATATGCAAGTTGTGTACACGTTTTCAACCAAAGGAGTAGGAAAACTGCAAGTTTTTGCTGCCACTTCTAATGGCAGTATCTTACTGGGTGACCAGTTGACAAATGGAATTGCGAGAGAGCCTCCAGAATATATCGAAACGTTTGCAGCATGAAATGATGTGGGCAGTGGTGGGCAACTAAATGTGTATGGTCTTAGAACACAGTTTTCCAAGCTGTAAACACAAAAATAGGACAGTATTTTTTTTTTTTAAACAAAAGTTCCCATAGTCTTGTTTGGATAAAAAACGTTTTACACTGCAAAGTAGACAAGCATAGTTTTTTTGTTTTTTTTCGTTTAGCTTTGAAAAATTCTTTGCTCAGGATTTTGTTTAAAGTGGTGTGATCATAATTGCATTGGGATGCATCGACATGCGTTTTGTGCCTCTGAATCATGATCGAATTGAATCGCAAGGTGCCTAAAGATTTTCGCCCCAGATCTCATCTCACACTTTAGGTGAAAAATACCCCTGATTTGAATATTTCATGGGTCATTTTGAAATATATTCCTGCTCACATGAAAGAACACATCAATTCAACTGTCTCGATGTTTCCCAAGTATGCCTTCTACAAGGTCACGGTTATTCTGATAAAGCATCACAGTAGTAGGATTGTTTTACATTACATTAATAGTTTTTTTTTGCAATCTCTCACTCATTTTTATTTTGGTCTCTTTCAACCTTACTTTTATTATTAAAGAATGTATCAAAGCTTATATTTATCGATGTTGTTTCTTTTCTCGTAATGCTGTTTTCAGCCCAACAGTTTTACTGCTATCAGATCTTATTCTGATGTTTAGGGTTCTTTTCAGGAACAATGTTGTTGTTTTTTTTTTTTTCTTAGCTGCTATCGAAAGAGTGCAGTTCAGTAGCTAGCCACCCATGCAAGGAGTCAAAGGTGACCTTGAGATCAGTCAGACTGCTTGAAAGCTGAGATGGTGTTACATAAGAGAGGAAGCTAAATTAATCTGCTGAAATCAAACTGTGCCTCGGGGGTTGTCCAGAGCAACAATGCTGCCCATGCAATTTAAGGAAGATCTGTTACATCACCGCGGACTCCCTGCTCACGCAGCTATCAATACAGACTAAAGTGCCTTTTCTTGGGTTTTGCACAGAAAAGTGCTGTGAAGAATGTCCAGCCCCAAGCTGAGACACATTAGTCTTTAGATTGACTGATAAAAGGTTTCCTCAAGTGTATGACGAATCTTGAGGAAGAAAACTGTCATCTTGGCTCAATTTGTGTTTTTACAGATGTCTTGGTTTACTTAGTGTGAGCCTTTTTTTCTTTTTTCTACAACTTCAGTTATTCACGGTTGGTATTTGTTGTTGTTGTTGTTGTTGTTGATATTCCAGCATAGCCTTATCAGTCTGTTTGATCTAAATCTGCAGAAAGCAGGTTACAAACAACTCGCAGGTATTTTCGGTTATATTTCCATGAAGCAAGGCACGTAGGAGAATAGCATTAGCTAATGAAAAACAAAAAGAGCGTGTGAAATTAGACTAATCTCTCCGTGCATGTGTGACTCTGTTTGCTTACAGGACATACACGAGATCTCAAATCATCCTTCATTTTTATTTTCTTACAGGTTTAATATATTTCTTCTAAGCTGAATAAGCCCAGAAATTTGAATAAGACATCTTCCTGATGGATGCAAGATGCCCCACCGTGGTTTTGTTTACCAGAGGTAGATGAGTCACTTAATCACTGACAGAGCTGTAGTGATCCATAAGACCGCCGTCATCTAAAATCATCTGCAACCTGTCTGAGCAGTCATTAAGGAAAAATTCAAAATGGATGCCAGAATGTCAGGAGGCCGGGTTCCTCTCAAGTGATTAAGAAAAGGGTTTTGACATCAATCATCTATGTGTGCTTTGCATTAGACCTGCAAACATCAGCGTGGGAAAGAAATGTTCTCCTTTATGTTTTCCTTTCCTATAAACATATAGAGGGACAGAGAGACAAAGGAAATGGTTTATTATTGAATGAAATTCATATAAATTAGATTTTTTATCAATGGTTGTGCCTTTCTTTTAGATTGTTGAATAAAAAGCCATCTGGAGGCTTTAGCAGTACTCAGCCCATTTGTGGATTTTCTAGTTTCTACCTTCTACAAAAGTATTTGTTTTTAGAATTTGTCTTTGAGGATAACACGGCATTTGTTTAAAAAGACTAGACTTTAAATAAGTAAAATGTATGCTAAAACACCATCAGAGATATCATTCTCAGAGTATGTGTTGAGGATGACTCTGATCTAGGACTACAATTAATATATTTAGCTCAACTTCTGTAAAGTTGACTGAATATTACCCATTTTTGTGTTGTTTCTTTTAAGGCCAGTTTGCTGTGGTAGCCATCTTGATTTGTGTGGACTCCAAAAGTCAAGCAGTTGTAGATCTGCATCCAGTGTTTACTTTGTTTCATTCAAATTTTTCCCAGTGGTTTATGAGATATTTTGGTAACAAACACATAGGGATACTAGCAAAAACACTATCGTCCACCTCCCTGAGGCATGCGTTAACTGCATTTTTACAACAGTTACATGGTGCGTCACAAAGCAAATGCTGCAAGTTCAACTACATAAAACTCTGAGCCTATTTAAACAAACACACCCACACACAACCAAAGCAAACAGAAACTGTAAGTAAACAGAAAAGTTTTATTCGAGTATGTAACCAGTAAAAAGATAATTCCCTAACCACAGTGATAGTTGATCTGATAAAACAGAAAAGCCTGGTGCAAAATTGTAAGAGCAACAACCTTAAAGTCTTTGACACTTGGAAAATATTTTGTAGCTCATTTTGAACTATTGACATTAACATTTAGATAAATAAAATTAAAAAAAAAAACTACAAAAAATGTTCACTTAGAAAAGCAGAAGGATTCCACATTTATTTGGATATCTGAAGAAAATTAAGCAATCCCACCAGGCCATTTTTGAGGGGTTCAGTACTTGTTTCTTCATGCATAACACAGTTTGTTGGTTGGTAAGTGGAAGGTGATTTTCATATTTTGTTGTACTTGCTAATAAGAAATAATAGCTGTAGTGTAGTGTAGTGTAGTAACGACAAAGCCCTGCTAAAATTACCAACCTGTCCAAAAATGTAGACCTTTTTTTGCTCGGCTCTCTGCTTCAAACAACCACTTACGTCATGTTAAGGCAGGCTTCACGTGATTTTATCTGAATCTTTCAAGCATTTTCACAATTGCATTACTCCCGAGCAACTCAAAGTGAAACTGTTGCCAGGTAATCTTATGTTTCCCTTCAATCTCATACCTGTTTTGTCTACAGATGAAGATAGCGTGTCAGTGAATAAAAAATAAAAAATAAAAAAAACTCAGTTCTCCACAAACATGTTGAGTTGCCTGAATGTGACTGAGCTGTGTTTTCCCTTCTTTGTGTCTATTTTTGTCTGTTCACACACTCTCATGTTCACTTGCTGCAGATCTCACCTATTGTTTCACTTGTCATTGTGGATTATGCGGGGTTTGATTTGTGGATCGGAAGGTTTTAAATATAGAAACAGAGCTGGGATCAGGTGCGGTGGCGACATACAGCATAAGACGAGCTGAGAGTTATTCACCATTATTACTCTGGGCGTGTCATCTTACAGCATTGCATGAAATCGTGCATAAAGTTATGTTTTAACTTTGATCAACATTGCTACATCATTTCTCAACATAAGATCATCTTAGCCTAAAAGTGTGGCGTGAAAAGTGACAGGCAATATGCATTCCTTCAAGGACTGCTTGGCTTTAAATGTAACATGGAAGCAAAGCTGAATAATACTCTGAAGGAATTGTGCGAGCAAAACTTTATTTTCAGTTTTTCTATGACTATCACTATTTAGATGCAATCTTCATCTGTTTCTCCAGGGGTTCATAAAGAAGCAAAGCAAAACTCGATTGTTAATTTTGATGGATGAAGACATGCCACAGGCCTGAGGGGTCTGCTTGTCCTGAAGTACTGCAGACTGTTGTTGTACTAATACGTTTGATTTCTGGTCTGCTGCTTACAGCGAAATCCTCCAAAAACAATAAACTGGAAATTCAGCTCGGTAATAATCATATGCAAACTCATCAGTCAGAGACTCTGCTTGGAGCCAAAGGCGAACAGCAGACGGTGAGAGAGAAAGTCAAAGAGATGCGCTGAATGTCTCCACACAATAAACATTTTAGTAATTTCCCTTTTGCTGAAATCTTCTGGCAGAATGGATCACACTACAGCCTCTCACTTTTTTAACTGTTTTACTTTCTGTTTTACTCCAACCTATCGTCAGAGTAAAATGATATCACTAATCAATCACAGAATTTATACTTTTTCTTTTCCTTTTTTTTTGATGAAGTTGACATTTAAACCTGATTACCGTCACTTTGATTTTGCAACCCCATGGGTCCTGTTCAGGATTCTCCTATTATGGAAATTGCTGCAGCCTGGAATGTTGTGTTCAGGTCAGGAGGACAACTTTTACTCATGTTGATACCTTTCTGGGTAAAAATCCAAAGACTCGAGGAAACTGAGGATGATGCAGCAAATGTCCAGGATTGGTATTTTGTCCTTCTCACCTTAAAAAGTCTTCCCCACCACAAAGTTCATCTTAGTATTCAGACAGTTCTTCAAAACCTTCCCAAATACAGCATTAACAGCATTGATTTCCGTGTTAAATTTGGCTGTTTTCTATCCTAAGTTCTTCCTTCTTAATTCAGAAAACATGACAAAAATTAGTTTTTGATGTTTTGAAATTAGATTGGGTCTTGTTTTCCTCCTGGTGGAATCTGCAGCTGAAGACTTGCCACACCAGTCTGAGAGTGCAGGCATGTAATTATGGTTTATTAGTGATCCTCTTTGTCTGACTGACAAGACAATGTAGCACTGATATTGTAGCTTAGTATTAGCATACATAATATGTAAATACGTCAACTGTTCTATTTCTAAAGACTTTCTAAAGAGTAAAGCAGTTCTCTTATAAGAAAATCTCTTTATCTTAAAATATAAGATTGTGCACTCTCAAAGTTGGTGGAGTTTAAATATAGATAAGCTGGTAGCTGCACCTTTTTCTTTGTAAGCATTGTTGATGAATTTTTGAGGAATATGTTGCAATGTGTTGTGTTTGGTCTTGTTTTCTTGGCTTTTATTGGCCTTTTCTTGATTCTTTGTTACTTCTCGATGTGTTTTAATTCTACCTCATTACTCTTTTAGAGAATTTAGGCTTATCTTTCCTGAAACATGCTCAAGTGATTTGCAAGACACTCACTGTTATGTTGTTCCAAAAACATAGAATCTATCTCCATTTGTATTTCAGATTTTTCTGTTTGCATTCAGATGATTCCTTTAGGCTGTAGATGAGATCCTCTTGTTTTCTGTATTTGAAGTCTTTTCACAATATATATATTTTTTATTCTTCTATCCTCCAGTGCTTTAGGACACAAAATGATTTGCAGGTGACTGGTGCTTCAACAGCCCAATGAGCTGTATGGACTTGTCTTGCAACCTTTTTTTTTTTTTTTTTGGAAACAAATTGATTTAGGTGTGGAAGTGTTAATTTAAAAATCATTTATCCTCAAAATGACAAACTACCTCTTTGCATGTGAAGAACTTCAACTCAAATTCAATCTCTAAAGGTGGTATCTCACAGGCCTGGGACAAGTTGACAAACGGCATTCATGTTGTCTCCAGAATGTCTCAACAGAATGCAGTTTTGCACACCTTGTACACAAAAATAAATTGTGATTTTTCAAAAACCGGCCCTTTAAAATGTGGATGCAAAGCTCGGTGGTCACTTGGTTGCGAACACTTGGAGTTTAGTGTGGCTCCAAAGAAAATTTGGCATACTTTTTATAAAAATTTTCCCTCAATTTTAAGCCTCCTAAGAATCTATGCCAAGCTTGGCACATTAAAGCGTTAGTACAGTTATGGTACGCGTGTCACAGCAGGGGTTGCAAATTTGGAGTATGAAGAACTTTAAAGATTGAATAGATAGAGACGAGTTTCAAAACAGATCTTCAAGACTTGCACAATGGCAGGGCATTGCATAACACTCGTGCATGAACGTACAATATATTCACTCTCTTAAGGACAGAGTAACAGAGCGTAAGCTAACAAGAGGTATGTTTGGGTTTCATTAGGGCAGAATTCCTTTTCTTTATTTATGCTTGTAATTTAGGTTGTAAGTGTAGCACAGCTTTCTGCAAAAACTATACAGGCTAAATAATTTTTGAATACAAGTCAGTAAAAGTATTATTGTCAGACATTTGGCATCCATGGCATGAGAATTCTGGATTCAGCTAAAATATTGAAGGATGGCCCTTTGAATAACTTCTAATATGCCTACAGGAGAAGTCCATGTATTTTTGAGAGTCTTGTTTCTGGTGATCTCGACACTTGGAATTCATTTGATTTGTGGAACGAAAATAAAAGTGTCTGGCCAGGCTGTTGAGCCTCAGCTGGAATTGAATCGACTTACATGGAATCGAACAGATTTGCAGAAAATCAAAACAAAACACGTAATGGAGCCTGTCAGGTTTGGATCCTGGGAGATGAGCTGTAGAGGGGGAAACCTTCAGAGAGGAGGCTAATCATTTGCAGATGAAAAGAGTCCAGTCCAAGTAAAAACAAGAACGTGCGCTTTCTTTTTCTGTGTGTCACTGAACAAACGTGGCCATCTGCAAGGTTTTAAAAGATATTTAGACAAATACACTGAGATGACTTTACAGTATAACTGCAGGAATGTGGTTCAAACTAGATTAGAGACTTTGTCAAGCAAGGAATACACACTAAAATGACTAGTACCAAGTTGGTCTGAGTGAAAAAGAATGAAGAGACACCTGAGTTGAATGTAGCCTAAACTCACTATGAAGAATTTCTCTCCTGACATTTGCAGAGAAAGCAACCGTCAGGTCACTCATTTGTCCCATGTCTGATTCAGAACTCAAAAATGTCTTTCTCTAAACCTCAAACTTGACTTGGTTTGTCAAAACCCCCACATGGATCTTGTTGCAGGGTATCCAAGGCACTCAACCAACTGAGTTTGCCCAGTGAATTGTGTCAGCCTCCATTCACTTTTCAGGTCTGCTTGCGTCACGCTTATGTACATTTTCCTGGAACTCATTCATAATTGATTTATTTGTATTGTTTGTCAAACAAAAGCTAATTCCTATCCTTTTGGGGTCAAATGCCTAACCCCCTAGAGCTGCCTCTCCCATGACTTCACTCACTCATCCAGAGCCCCGAACAGCCCCTCTTCTTATCCATACTTAGAGAAAATCCCCAAACACATTTTTACAGTGTGCACATGCACAAAATCATTGTAGCTGACCTTGTATAGAGGTTGCAACACCAATAAAACTCCCAAATGCCTCCGTAATCCTGTTCTGCCGGGGATAAGGAATAAATGGAAACCTTTTGACTGTTTAGGACCACACTTTTGTATGACTGAGCAGATACATCACAGTGATTTAAATCTATATGAATAGAGTCAGACCTTTGGGAGTGCAGTAAAAACCAGTCCTTTTTAAAAGTGCAGTTGCTGATCTTGGCATGTGCTCACATGTTTGCAGGTTTCAGTTTGTCATCTTCTGTTTCTTGGGAATACTTCTGCTTTCCTGAAACTGGTTATTCCAGACTGAGTAAAGCCTTTCTTTATGCCAGGTGGATTTTTATCGCTGTGTGTTTTACTGCAGGTGTACGTTCTGCAATTGGTGTGTTCTTACTTCATTTAGGTTGAGAAATTTCCCCCCATAGTGTCCAGCAGGAGTCTGATTACAGATTTTCTCCCACAGCTATGTTGGTAACATAAAGAGGGAAAGGCAAGTGGTCAGTCGTTGACCTTGCAGTGTCAGGCTGGTGTTCATTTCTCTATTTAAATGTTTTCTCTTGAGAATCAGTTGCAGGAGAATACTTAAAGACTGCTTAATGTCAGCAGGGTGATTTCAGCCTGTCAGTAAACTACATAACTGTTGTTGTAATGCCTGAAAAAAGAGCAATTCAGAGTTGCTGTTCAAAAACAAAGGACACGAACCTTAAAAATTCCAAAGCAGAATATAATCACCATTGTGTTTAGTTCCTGATATCGAAAAATCTGAAGCTTTGCCAGGTGTTTAAGCTCCAAAGGTGTGTGACGCCAACCCTTCTGTGAATTTTCCATGGGAAATATGCCTAATTTATACGTACAACATGACTGCACCTGTGTGTGTGGGGGTGTTGGCATGTGTGCATTTATGTGTGTTTAAATTTGAGTGACTTATTAATGGGAGAGCTGATTGCAAAAGAGAGCTAGTTTGTTTTCAGATGTAATAACAAAGAGAGCTGACACTTGATACATGGTTTGTGGGCAGAAACATTCGGGCAGGGGACGTTTAAACAGCAGTCAGTGACAGTGTATGGATGTGACAGCCATAAAATTGCCATCTCACCCACACACACACTCACACACACACACACACACACACATTCATGGCCTGTTCACAGAACAAGCAGCTTTGTATAAAACTGACTATGCAACATAATTCCAAATGGGATTATTTTAATCATTTGTTCATAATTTATGGTTTAAAACAAATTCTGTGTTATGATTGATTGGCGATCTGTCTCTGTTCTTTATTGGAACTGTGCAAAGTTAGGAAAGTGGTGTTACCACTAACCTTTGTCATAGTAAATTCACATTTTTATATGTCTGACAATATCTTATTGTTAAGCATAATGTCTAAAATAACAAAAATTGTAAAAAAACACATTTTTGGTAATTGCACCAACTTATTGGACACATACAACACAACATTTATTGACAAAAAATGATTATTGGACTATTTCAACTATTTACCAACTACTCTGGGTTATTTGAAGATATTTTTATTATAGTCTGTGGTGAGATGGCAAAATTTATATTATAAGTACAAGTAAGTGGGGTTCCATGAGGGGGGCAAAGTTGCAGACTACTGGTTTATTGAACTGTCTGACATGGGTTATCAACGTGAGATGTGATTTTTACACATAGATGAGCTTCAACAGAATCCAGACTTTAGATCTTTGAGATAAGACTTTGCTCAAACATCATTGTTACAAGATCTTGGTAAAACGTTTTATTTAAAAAAATAAAATAAAAAAAAAAGATTCATACACCTTAGAAATAAGGTGTCAGAAATAGTGTTTAAGATAATGCCTTTTCCTCTTTTTGCCAAATGTGTGAAACTCCAGGACTCCTTTTGAGACTAAACCCAGAAAGAAGTCATACATATTTATTTGCCACACAACTTTATGTATTAGCTTTCACAGCACGTTGAAATTTAATGTTCCTTTTCCTCTTGCAGTTTGTTTTGACTTCCGCACCACTCTCACAAACAGAAACTGTGAACTTTACGACAGCAAGAATAGAAATGATCTCTTACATCCCAGCGTCGGCTAACTTTGCCTTGAAGATGATAAGGCTGCTAATAATAAGAGCCTCATGGCTGCTTGTGCACACTCTTGACAGAGGAAGTAATTAAGTTCAAGCAGTTTATCAGTGGTTGGCCGGAGATGTGCTGTCTTTGGGTGATAAAAGAGGAGCTTGGTGAGGTATGCCCTGTCTCTCAAGTGTCTGCCCGGCGCTATTTTTCATCTAATCTCGCCCTGACTTATTTTTTCTTCTCCAGCCACTTCACGTAAGGGAAGCCCAAAGCAGGCAGAGCTTGAGAGCCATCATGTCACTTACCCACGGCCTCCCCCTTCCTTCTCAGCTCTTCTCCAATGTCCAATCAGGCTAATTTTAGCTTGTTTGAAAATTGGCACGGAGTCTCTAAGCGTGCCACTAAGTAGATCTATTTGTACTGACCGTGTGCATGGAAAGCATGTTCCTTTTTAGTTTTCTTTTTGGCACCCATGTTCCCGTGTGGCTTTTATGTTACAGTGAGGGGTATTAGCATAGGAACAGCGAGAACAGCGAGAGACGTGGGGTGGAGTGTTTAGAATGCCTATCATTTACAACTGTTGGAAAATAGCTGACTTCAGCACTCAATCGCATAACTAAAACTCCTAACGTTGCACAGAAGTGCATGAAGTCACTGCTGCAGAGACAGTTTGTTATGTAAACATGTAGCTGTGTGTAACTGCATATATAAGGGCATTGTAAACAGTTTTAGTCTTTGACAAAAGCTGAATTCAAAATTACTTAAGTTCAGATGGCTTTTTTAGAATTCCAGTCTTACAAATGAAATTATAATAACCCTGCTACTAATGATGATAAATGAAAATGTAACTCGTTATTACGGGACCTTAAGGTAAGGCAAAGAGTTGAGTTCAAATACTGTATCTTTTATTTTTCCAGTGTTACATAAACCTGTTATTTCTTTTTTATTACAATGTCGCCTGCAGCTGCAGTAGGCCCCCCACTTAAAGTCCTGGTATATTTCTGAGCATGTAATTGTTGATGCATTTGTTCATCTGCTTGGAGTGCAATCTGAATACAGAGAGCCCCTTTGACTGCATATGTTGTAAGGCAGAGAAGCCGTAAGCCACTTCTTGTTTACAGTGGTTCTGTATGAAACATAAGCAGACAGAATATTCAGCTGTAAGATAAAACTGTTCTGTTCAAGTGAATATGTGTAAAACTGAGAGCTAGCCTCTATTAGATTGTGTCTTCTGAATGCTTGGTCCAAATTGCAAGAACTGATTTCATAATTTTTGCATCACATGTTCAGATAAACGCATTGTCTGCTAATCATATTGAAATGTTCTCTTTATAACACCAGACACAAATAACTGTGTGTTTGTGTGTGCATTTTAACAGAAAGTGAGATGGTCTCCCTAGACTGCTTGCGTCCTCGTTCCTTTGCTACCACCCACCGGACCTCAATTCGGCGGAACAGTCATGACCCTCGCCTCTCCATCAGCCTCTGTGACCTGAGCCTACAGCAGCAGGAGATGCATCTAGAGGAGGATGATGAGGAAGAGGAACGGCTGCAGCCCTTGAGCTCCACCTCCTGCCACGTGCCCCAGAACTCCCAGAACTCCCAGCAGAGCTCTCTGCTGCCCAGCCACTTGGACTCAGATCTGCAGTTTCATGCGGTTCACGGCCTCCACGTTACCATGCTGGATAAGCACACAGTGGCGCGGCCAGATCACCGTGGCGACGAGAGGACCCTGGTGTTCACCAGCCGGCCGATGCACTGCTCAGAGACTGTCTTTGCAAAAGTTAAAGCAGGAGCAGCCCGGGCCGGGTCGCTTTCCTATGGTGTGACATCCTGCGACCCAGCCACCTTGAGGCCCAGTGATCTGCCATCCAACCCTGAGTCCCTGGTTGACCGCAAGGAATTCTGGGCCATGTGTAGGCTGGCATTGCCACTCCACAGTGGAGATATTTTGGGCTTCGTGGTGAATGCAGAAGGAGAGTTTATGATGAGCCATAATGGGATCAGGGCTGGACTGCAGCTGTGCATCGATAACTCCAGGCCTCTCTGGATGTTCTTTGGCCTGCACGGCACTGTCACACAACTCAGGATTTTAGGTAATTTTAATCTTTCTTTTTCTTTCAATTATAGGTAAATTATTAGACACTTCTTCAGTCTAATTATTCTGCTTGATATCCCAGATTTAAGTGTTCTGCCGGTTTTTTTCTTCTTACACTGTCCAAAAAAAGTCTGGGGAATGCTTAATTGGGTTTCAGTCTATAAAATAATCATCAGAGAGGAAGTTTCTCACACGCTGAAGTTTCATCAACAGTCTGAGTTTTTATTAAAGTTCTTAAAATTCAAGTGTCATCCACAGATTTATAAAGATCATTTGTAACTTTCAGTTCAGAAGTTAATGCAGTCTGTGATCCTTGAATGACCTTTGGAGGCTGAATTTGCACTTTCTCGAGTCATAAAATAGTTTCCCATTCTTTGCTGTCTAGGCTGCACACTGGCTTTTTATCAACTCATATATCATCAAGTAATTTGAATTTTTATCCCAAAAATTTGCATATAAATGTTAACTTTGTGCCTTCAGTTAAACTGACTTTTTGTCAGTTTTGATTTTGTTCCAGCAGATCTCATACAGTAATTCATTAGATTGACTTCATGTACACAGTGGTGAGAAACCACATACTTCTATGATAAATTTACTGCTGAGATGATCATAAACCAAAACACCAACGAGTTGAAGATATTTTTGATGAGATTAAATGGAATAGAATCTGGTTTTACTCAGTAGGATCTGTTTTCTATTTTAAGAACATTTTCAGGATTGTTTTTTTGTTTTTTTACTGTTTCAGATACATCCATGGTGCATGCTGCCCACATTTTAATGTACATTGGAAAATATAAAGAGCAAGTTTAGATTAAAAAATGACATTTTTTGTGCCACAAAAAGTAGATTTTCTAGAATATTTAGCACATAACATACATCTCCATTTTGAGTGTCTGATTCAAGTTAGAAAAATTTAGTCTACTTTCCTCAGGGTTAAGAGATAGGCACTTTTATCCCTATTTTTCCTAAGGTGGAGCTGTCAGAATGCTTGGACTTAATGTAGTTTGATTTGACTGTGAAAAATTAGAGAGCCGAAAGAACAAATGTGAGGTTTTTCGATTTGTTTACTGTCACTGGAGATTACAGCATTCATCTTAATTTCCTGAAAAACAATTTTCCTCCAACCTTGAGTTTATAGCTTGCTAAACCATTAATGAATCAGTCGCAGCAGGTCAGTGATCTCTACACAGGAAATCTATAATTTGAGATGAACTTCGCTGAGGGGTTAAAACGCACTTAGAATTGATCAATTTTCCTAATTTTCTTCCGTAAATCTCTTCTTGATGCTCGGCTCTCCTCTCCACTCTTCCATGCAGTCACTCAGACCAAGAACTAAGGAGGTTATTTCTGTCTTGCGTGGGCTCCCAGCAGCCAGCATTATGTGTCAGGAGGGAGCCTGTGATAGCTTCTTATGATGCCCTCCTGATGCATTATTAAAATGTAATTGCATAGAGACTTGAGATGCTAGGTTTTCCACCCACAGCCAGTTCCTGTACCAGTAGTCTCCGATCATCTCTGTAGTTCCGTTTTTCCCTTTGCATTTCACTGCTCTTTTCACCACCACCCCCCCTTCCCCCACTCATATTGGTTCTCTGGGGTATGTTCCTCGAGTCATTACCCACTCCAGTTGTGGGGGGATGCATTTGTGACGTCTGTGCTCACCCACACTTGCTA
This sequence comes from Kryptolebias marmoratus, assembly GCF_001649575.2. NCBI lineage: Eukaryota > Metazoa > Chordata > Actinopteri > Cyprinodontiformes > Rivulidae > Kryptolebias > Kryptolebias marmoratus. The sequence goes on along the minus strand of NC_051451.1, from coordinate 16,469,810 downwards.
CAGCTGCATGCCAGAAGTTACCATGGAGACATCTAGCCACTGAGGCAAGTGACAGTTTGTCATGGCTAGGTGCTGTCAAGCCTGTGAAGTGGAACAGATGGGAGTCTGTTGCTGTCACATGGTCATTTTGTCCGTGTTATCTTTGAAACCAAGATTTTTAACCGTTTCATCCAAGATTTTAGAACCATTAATGGCCCACAGTGGTCGTGCATGTTCTCAGCACCATGAGTTTAGCTGTTATCATAAAAGCTGCTATGAGAATATTTATACACCATTATGCCACATTATTATGTCCACTGACAGGTAGCACTGCTTATTTTGCTGCAATGTAATGTTCTGCTGGGAGAAAAAAATGAACTCTGACATTCACATGAATGCTTTTCTGACACTTGCCACCCATTAAAACCTTTCTGAAGACCAATCACACCCCTTACAGGGCAGCAGATATCCCCTACTATGGCAGGCCCATTTCAACAGCAGAGTAATCGCCCGCAAGACCTGCTTACTAAGGGCTTACATGTGTCTAGGTTGTTTACCTGGCCTCCAAAGTGTCCAGATACCAATCTAAAAGGATCTGTGGAAAGCAATGCCGTTTAATAGAGAAGCTACTTCATGATCCAAAGATCCTAAAGGGTCTAAAGATCCTGACTAGTCAGGCTGTTTATATCAAATTATACTGTAAGCTATGAAGACATATTACCTGACTCAAATGGAATTTTGTTCTTAGTTTGAGGAGTGAAATAAGTAAATCAAACAGAAAACAAACATAAAAAAGGTTAATATTCTAATCTTCTTTTAAAAATAATAATTCCGTTGTTACATGACCCTGTTTAAAATCTCTTAAACTCTTTTATTTAGATACTTTTTCTGACTGATAACTAAATTGCTTTGGCGGTTTTTTTTACAATGTTTTTTTTTTTTTACAATGTTTTACTGCTAACTTTATTTTATCATTGACTGATGTCAGTGCCTACAAATAAGTGGCAGACCTTGTTCTATGATAGCCTGATAGTCAAGCCCCTGGGTAATGCGTTGATTGGGCTGGGACTGTTCCACTGTGCATCCTGAGCACTGACTGCTGGGTAAGGGGTTATGGTTGTTGCAGTGGCAGTACCCTTTGTACTATATTTAGAGCAACTTGAAATGGAAAAGAAAACTAAAGCAAACGTGAACCTAGTAAAATTAAGATATATGTAACCAATTAAAGGCAGTAGTTTTACATCTGTTTGCTAGCCATCAACCCTGAATAATGACACTATGGAAACTGTGAATGCTAACAGGGTGAAATGTTGGCTTGAGACGAAGCTACATAAAGTTTACAAGCACTGTTTAACATTGTTGATGCAGCAGGCCTGCCCGGAAAAAGTTTTTCTGATGAGGAGCCAATATGTTTAATACTTGGTTTTACCTAAAAGACATTCCTTGTCCACAGTCAGGCAAAAGAAGACCTCATTTCTAATTGGTTTCCATCTTTCTGACTCTGTCCCTAAGTGGCAGCAGGACGAGAATCATAGGAATACACAAAAAAAACTTCAGGGTATCTACATTGGTATCTACAATCCCACTGACCCCTTACACTCCTCTGTCCATACTGGATAAACAAAAGTTTGTCCTGTAAACGTGGAAGGTGATGTATCTCTATATTTAATAAACAGCTCTAAGCCACTATTCACATAGCTCAAACACAAACAAGCCTCCTGCGCCTTCAGCATCGCTAAAGACATCTGTGGTCACACGGCCAGCGATAAATTCATTCAAAAGAAAATGAAAGATGCCCTTGATGAAAGGGTACATGAATAGACATGAAGGTTATCCATTTTGCCTTATTAGAGTCCACCAAGACTTTTACTCACAGCCAGGCTGTCAAAAAGGTCAGTTTAAGATGGTAATGCAAGGCTTCTTTGATGCTTTTTTATGTACAGTATGCATGGATCTCTATTTCTTCAACGATCCGGTGTAATTGAAAATTAGCTGTAAAGGCGTGTAAGTGCCATAGCCATGAACTGCAGCACTAACTTTAAAGACAAGTAAATTACTAAAATATAGACTTCGTACACTGACCTTTCTAATATTGTTGCTCCACACAGGTGCTATAATTTGTTTATAGAAGCTGAAACTGAGACCATACTGGGTGAATTCCTCAGATTTAGCAAAGCATTACCTAAGATGTAAAACACCAATGTCAAATGATGCGCCGTGTATGGTCCCACATAAATGGCCAGTCAGACTGGTTCAACAGCATCTCTGCCATGTTCAGACAAAGGACAACATGTAGACAACCATGCCATACGCCTGTCAGGCAGAGAAGATCAGAATTTGTCTGTCTGTAGAAGTGGGTTGGTGTTTTTGTGTTTGAGCAAAGATGAGCTGCCAATATGAGAATTGATGCCAGTGCCGGTGGTTGCGAGGTGCACATGGGGATAGTTCGTAAAGAACAGACAAGAGATCATCTGTGGAAGTGTTTTGTACCTTACCCAGAGGGATCATGGGTTTGAGGAGGAAGGAGGGGAGGGGGCCTTTTAGACTTGTGACTCACTTTTACACCCACACATATATACAGTGGGCTCACTAGTCATCTGCTTTGTGATAGAACTGATTTAATGTGTGTGTCAGAGAGAAAGACAGTCTGAGGCAGTTAGAGCAACAAGACATCTACTCTGCTGCATTTGAAAGCTCTGGCTAACTTCTGAAAATTGCAAATGACCAAAATATTTAATTCCATTGCAACTGGCTCTTCAAAAAACAGTTCATTCAATACACTATACTGAGATCTGTGTTAACCCAGGTGTCTTCTTTCTATCACAGGCTCGTCTTTGCATCCAGACCAACGAGGCCCATCGGTGCCCAGCTCACCATCATGTACGCCCAACACCCCAACAATCCTGAACATCAGCAGCTCTGAGTCCAACCTCAACACCCCACTGAACATTAACCTCAATTCAAGCCTTAACTCCAACTACAGCACACTGTTCTCGTCCTCCACAGGTTTGTCCACGCTTTCAAGATTCACACTAATCCTTTTTAACCTTTTACTGTATGTCTGGTTTCATCCAAGTTAGGGCTTCAGTAAATCCCTGCAGGTATCTAATCTAAACATCTTACATATCTGTCACTAGAAATAAAGAAAAGCAGTGTAATGCACAAGAGCTCGAGGGTTTTTTTTTTTAAGTAGAAGGTTATTTCAGAAGAACTGAGGACATATTGCTTAAGCTGTCAAAGAACTGCTTTTACCATAAAGCTCCTCCTCCTGTTCTTTATACCTTCCACGGATTGTTTTAAGGTTGATCTTGATTTCCAGCAGCAACCCTTGGCTATTTAATAGTATGTGTAGACAAACCCCCCCCCC